>NC_142938.1:15285138-15297638 GCF_046866305.1 Octopus bimaculoides
ATATATATATATATAGAGATCGCTGATAGATCGCTGACCACTATATTTATTATTTTTTTCCTTGTTTCTCTCCTTATTTCTTTCTGTGTTCCTTTCAGTTGAAGAGCGTAGCTCGAAACGTCAAAGACTTTCTCTATTCCCGAGCGTTAAACTAATACATCCATTTGTTGTTTACACCACCTGTCTTCGTCTGTTGTTTTTTTCGTAAATTCTCCCATATATATATATATATATATATATATATATATATATATATATATATATATATATATATATATATATATATATATATATATATATAACACACACACGCAGGCTGGTCACTACAAAAGCGGAATTTTTTAAGGCAAAAACTAAAATGAATTAACTAGATCATAAATAAACTGTATGATAGGCGGTTTCTGATTCGTCATTTCTGTTATCGAAGTGCACGGAAGACATTTTGAAAATTTGTGTGTGTTAATATATCACGCTTTATGACATGTATTGTTTACCGCAAATAGATCTTGTAAAAATATGAATCGGCATTTCACGAATTTTCCGCTTTTCTAGCGAATATATATATATGCATGCATATATATATATATATATATATATATATATATATATATATATATATATATATATATATATATATATATATATATATATATACATGCATATATATATATATATATATATATATATATATATATATATATATTCCGTATATGTGAATAAGAATAAAAGAGTTAAGGAATGAAGTAGATATGGTCGGGGCTACGCATTTCATAGCGAGCGGAACTTCGGAAGTGGTAAGTATCCAAGCGAGGTGTATACCGCAGGCAACTCTGATTAAATGAAAGTTTACGTTGTGGTAAGGAAGTGCATGTTAACACATGGGAGATTCAATCAGAATATGTAGAGAGCACAGTAGAAATAGGGAATATAAACATGGAGAAAAATTAGGATCAAAAGAAGGAAAAAAGAAAGAACATAAGGGAGTGAGAAGAATGAAGAATCTAAACTAGGCTATTTTGATCGAATCACAGAAATTAGCAAGGGGAGTGGTATTTGAAGGCCAAAATAGCCGTATTGAATACTACCAGTCAAGTGACTTTGTTTAAATTCGTCATTCTTCTCATTCCCTTATGCTTCCCCCCCTTCTTTTATCCTAATTTCTCTCTACATTTATATTCTCGCACTCCTACTGTGCTCTCTACACATTCAAGATTGAATCTTCCATGTGTTAACATGTACCTCCTTGCGACAATGTAAACTTTCATTTAATCAAGACATCCTTTCCTCTCCACGATACCAGACGAACCAATGGCTCGAAATGAGACACAGTTTAGGGCAGCGATGTCAAATTCTCTTATACACCAGATGTGCCATCAAAACTCTTGATTGGACTATATCAGGTGGAGGAGAAGAGCCATGCAAGGAACGTGAAGAGAGCAAAGCATAAAGACGGAAAATCACGGTGGTGCTCCAGCATGACCACAGCCACTTGGCTGAAACCCATAAATAAATAAATAAATAAATAAATATATATATATATATATATATATATATATATATATATATATATATATATATATATATATATATATATATGTATATGTATATGTATATGTATATGTATATATATATACACACACACATATATATATATATATTAATATGAGATGGATTGAACAGGCTTTATTACAAATCACAGTTGTTCCAAAGTATCAATGTCAACTGTTAATTGCTGAATCTTAGATATATCATACACAATATAGTATTAATATGATTCAATTGAATATACACGAACAGTTATGCATATATACACATAAGGTATGTACTTGTATAAAAGTAAGCTCTAAGTCTTCACAAATAACAGATCAGCATTTGTGCGTCCAAGGATTATCTCATTTATAAACGTCACGATACGGAAATGAATGCTTTTTCCATATTAGTCTATTAACATTATGAGTACTGTTGTACTCGTACAATTCATTCAAATTCGTAGGCAACACATTACCTAAACTTCATTATCGAGCAAGCAAAGTCGGAGCATAACATTTCTTTGCGGCTCGGGTGAATTGAGTCGTTCCCATATGGTATTCGAGGAATATAGTCGTATCTCTTTATTCTATTTTATTTTATAATTTAATTTTATTTTTACTCGTTCCATTTAAGGGGGTCTCTGCCAAGTTGGTGCTCTAACCAACACCGGTTGTTAAGCGGAGGTGGCGGGGAGAAGGTAGAGGTATTTCGTCCGTCCTAACGTTCTGGGTTCAAATTCCGCTGAGGTCGACTTTGTTTTTCATTTTTTTCGGGGTCGATAAAGTAAGTACCAGTGAAACACTGGGGTCGGTGTAATCGACTAATCTCCTCTCCCGTAATTTCAGGCATTGTTCCTATAGTAGAAAGAATTATTATTACTGTTATATTTAGTGTCAAAAGTTTTTCTTGGGCATTTGCCATGAAGAACGTTGTTAAGCGCTCACAGCACTGTACCAACTGGACAAAGCTGTTGGCGGGAAAACAACTCAAATTTTCTAAAGGGTTAGTTAAGGGCATGAACGACGATAGTCTGGAATTCATTCCAGGTATCGACGAGAACAGTCTGAGCGGTCACTAGTGGGGAGCTTTTAGGTCGGAGACTATAGACGGTTTCCAAAAGTCCTTGGCGTAACAATGTCACAGAGAGGAAGGTGCGTTACCTGTTCGAGACAAGTTTTTTAGGCATAGAAGTGTTAACAGCCAAACCTGTCCAAGATGCATAAAGGGGGACGAAACCGTCTTGCCCGCAATCGTTCAGTGTCCGTGCATTAGCAAACTCATGGACTTGTACCAAGGAAATTGCTGTCCGCCGAGGGTATAGTGAAGACCTACACTCCACCATCCTTTGGTAGAAAAGGTTGACAGATTTTTCTCTATTTTGTGGCTGTGGCGAAACTATGTAGTGAACCCATCTGAAATATTTTAAAACAGTTTTCTATTTGGCTATGCTCTTATCAATTGAAGAGGACAGTGAAAGCAAAGAGGTTTGTGCAGCCTTAATTTAAAAAGAGGAGGCGCAATGGCCAAGTGGTTAGGGCAGCGGACTCGCGGTCATAGGATCGCGGTTTCGATTCCCAGACCGGGTGTTGTGAGTGGTTATTGAACGAAAACACCTAAAGCTCCACGAGGCTCCGGCAGGGAATGGTGGTGAACCCTGCTGTACTCTTTCACCACAACTTTCTCTCACTCTTACTTCTTGTTTCTGTTGTGCCTGTAATTCAAAGGTCAGCCTTGTCACACTCTGTGTCACGCTGAATCTCTCCAAGAACTACGTTAAGGGTACACGTGTCTGTGGAGTGCTCAGCCACTTGCGCGTTAATTTCACGAGCAGGCTGTTCCGTTGATTGGATCAACTGGAACCCTCGACGTCGTAAGCGACGGAGTGCCAACAACAACAACAAATTTAAAAAGAAAAGATATTCTAGAAAAAATCCACTGAAAACATATTAAAGGCCCACTGAAAGCACATGAATGGTCCAAATGTGGAATCATTCATGTGCTCACTTATTATCGACTGCTGCATCAATAATGCAGTCGTGGATGCTCCTGAAATGTCGGATGGACACAGCCGAGACGCCATTCATCATAGGTTTGTTTAGTAAGGGCTGATCCGAGGTTAAGTAGCAACAACAACTATGAATTTTCGAGAGAAGAATAAATATGTGACACAGTGTTAAAAATTAAAGTTATTTAGTCTGAGAAATCAATCGATAATGTTCGATATTATTTAGTTTACGTGACGAATCGATTGCAAAGAGACGAAAAATGAGGAAATAATTTAAGTGACTAAAATGTGATTAGACTGGTGACTTTGAGTGTTGAATGTATGTATGTGTTTTAGTGTGGTTGTGTATGTGAGTGCGTTTGTGTGTGTGTGTGTGTTTATGTGTGTGTGTGTTGGTGAGAGGGTGAGTGAGCGACTGTGAGTGCGTGTGTTTGTGAGTGAAAGAGTGACTGAGTGTGTGTGAGAGGGTTATGTGCGTGAGTGAGTGGGTAAGTGAAGAAGTGAGTGCGTGTGAAAATGAGTGAGGATGTATGTCAGTGAGTGAATGAATAAATGAGTGAGTGAGTGAGTGAGTAAATGAGTGAGTCGATCAGTCAGTCGTTCAGTCAGTTATCGAGAGAGTGAGTGAATAGGTGAACAGGCAAGCGAATAAATGAGAATAAGTAGGTGAGTAAATAAGCGAAGGTGAGAGCGATCCATCAAGCACAACATTCTTAATACCCATCCTTTGTACACCATCAACACCCTGAAAACTTTCTTGAGAAACGCTCTACTCCTTATCAAGGAATTTTTTTACAAGAACATAAAGTTGTTACGTTTAGTCGCTGATGAGGTCACAGATGCGTGACGAAAGATTTCCAGACAATGGACATAATATAAGATAAAAACAATAATAAACAATAATAAACGAGTGAAGAACGAATATATAGTGTGTGTGTGTTTCTTTGGCAAGAAAAAAAAGATGACCGTCCCGAAATCTAAGAATATAAAGTTGGTTTCCTGTTACATGCTTTTGGGTGATTTTTACGAGATGCCACCTTGTCAGCCAAATACAGACAAGATCGTCACACCTGCTAGGACACACAGAATGCAAAGAGTTGAAACAAATACTGTAATCCATTTTGTTTCGCGTCTTAAGAATTCTTCCAGTCCATAGGGCAGGGCTGATGCTTTACGTTAATAGGCTCTGGAAGGGCAAAAAGCAAGTTGACCCCAGCGGTATTGACAACTCGAAGGAAATAAAGTTTGAAATAATAGGGTGCAGAATACTGATTTCAAATTTTGGCACAAGGCCAGCAAGTTCGGGGAAAGGGGTAAGTCGATTACATCAGCTTAAGTCCTTAACTGGTACTTATTTTATCGACCCGAAAGAATGAAAGGCAAAGTCGACCTCGGTGGGATTTGAACTCAGAACATAAAGTTGGACGAAATGCCGCTAGGTATTTTGCTTGGTGTCCTAACGATTCTGCCTGCTCAGAATAATATGTAGAATATTAAGTTTAAAAACACCTTTGGATGGAAAAAAATGTTGTAGGTTGTCCGTAGGAATTGAAATCATAACTTTTGTAAATATGACAGATGTTCTACCATTATACCAAAACAAGCCAGTGAATTTCCTCCATCCATTTAAGACGTCTTACTTGTTCTTACTTTCCAGGATTGTATTTTATTTACGTCAAAAGAATTTAGAAACTTCGAGAGATGTGAAAAACATCGTTGGTAAGGTCAAAACTTGTAAAATGGATGGTGAAAATGCGAAGCGTTGCTTTTTGTATAGTAGTAGAAGGCTTGTCGTGTTTACTGAAGAGGTGGGTTCTAGTTTCACGGGGACCCTTCGAATGTTTCCATCATATGAGTGTTCTTAACCTCAAATTCTACATGCTATTATTTATAGTCTTATCTACTTTGAGTTCCAGGGCAAAAGAAAAAAAAAGACGATTTATTTCATATTTCTCTAAAATTCTAAATTCGTTTGGTGTAAGCAATATATGTAACTATCTATAGATGTGTGTGTGTGTGTGACTGTATACATACATATATATATTATATATATCGTCTTCTTAAATGCAAGACTACGAAGATAATATTGTGAATGGAAGGTGTCAACGGACCTGTGTCAATTTATTTATTATTTTTTGTTTAAAAACGTCAAGTTTAAGTTTTGTTTTTAATAAAAATCAGCTTCACCAAATTATATTTTTCACGCAATATTTCCAATATGTCAGATGTAAACCATGTGTATCTCGTTTTTTTTTTCACTCTCTTTCATTTTCTATCCAATCGTCTTTTTTTTTTTTCAATTTTTTTTTCTAGGTTATGCTTTCTGGTCAGTTTTTTCGGTATATCGTTTTCCTTTTTGGAGGTAGTTTCAATTAAAAAAATTTTTTCTCTTATTTTTCCCAGTTTGAAACATGTAGTGTAACCTAGCGAACAGTTAACGGAAGAAAGATAATCATTTCTTCTTAATATTTGGCGGAATCAGAAGTTTACATTTGAGATTAAGAAAAAGGATGCATAAAATATGCATATTTAAATTTATTTATATATATTATTTTGTGTGTGTGTGTGTTTGTGACTCTGTGTGTGTGTGTGTTTGTGACTCTGTGTGTGTGTGTGTGTGTGTTTGCGAGTACGCGCGCGCACGCATATGTGTCAGTATATGCGGTTCGGCAGAACGGACCGATAAAATAAGTACTAGGTTTAAGAAATAAGTCCTAGGCTTAAGAAATAAGTCCTAGCGTCGGTTTATTCTACTAAAAAAAAAGACATCCTTCAAAACGGTGCTCCAGCATGGCCGCAATCAAATGACTGAAACAAGTGAAAAAAAAATATACATATACATACATATGTATATAAATATATATATATATATATATATATATATATATATATATATATATATATATATATATATATATATATATATATATATATATATATATATATATATATAGATAGATAGATAGATAGATAGATAGATAGATAGATAGATAGATAGATAGATAGATAGATAGATAGATAGATATTCATATAAGCACACGCCATTGTATATGTTTATATATATATATATATATATATATATATATATATATATATATATATATATATATATATATATATATATATATATAATTATGTGTATTTCTTCTATCTTAATGAATAAAAATTCTTCTGATAAAATAAATGGGTTAATAGAAACCAATGTAGCAAAGAACACAAAATAACTGTGGTTTAGTTCCTGTTTTTAAAGCAGGAACTCCTTGAAATTTTGGGTATTTGAGTATATTTAAGAATTTAAGGATTGGAGAAAACGCATGTTATAATTGCATACTTTATTCCTACATATGTTTCAAAGGATTACAACCTGTGTGATCCATAGGGATCTTTGATATTAAAATTGTAACCTTCTCATCAGGGAAAGCATGGGAATCATCTTAAACGTAAGACATTATGACCGATTATCTATATATATATATATATATATATATATATATATATATATATATATATATATATATATATATATATATATATATATATATATATATATATATATATAGAGAGAGAGAGAGAGAGAGAGAGAGAGAGAGTGTTCCAAAAGTCACTATTGGGCTTCAATTTTTAGTAACTTCTTTAACTTTACAAATAAATGCATGAAATTTTGATACAATATAAAGGACATAATGGAAATTAATATGTACAAGTCAAATTTTGCAGCCCCACTATATCATATATGAAAAAGGACATCGCTTTAATGGCCGCCATTATAAGTGTTATTTCTAGTTCCTGTTTTTATTGTTGCTGTTGTTGTTTTTGCTGTTATATTTTAGAGGAGGAGGAGGAGGAAGGGGGACGAGGAGGAGGGGGACGAGAAGGAGGGGGACGAGGAGGAGGAGGAGGAGGGCAATACCCATGAACTTTACCAGGCTCGTTCAGACTGATGAGCTCGGAGTCTAGACTGGGGAAATCGATGGATGAACTGGTGCGATCAATAACTAGACTTGGTAAGATGAATAACATTGCAGGTAATCACAATGATTACATTGGTGAGATCGATGACCAGACGTGGGAGATCAATAACAAGACTAGAAAAATCGATAATAATAAAGGTGATCTCAGTGATTATATGAATGTGATCGATGACCAGACAGGTGAGATTAATGGCAAGGCTGTGAGATCGATGGCCAGACTTGAGAAATCGATTGACAGAGAGGTTAAATCAATAACTGAATTGAAGAAATCGATTTACCAGATAAGTAAGATCGATACTAGACTGGCCAAATCAATTGCTGGGACAGGTGAGATCGATAGAAAGGCCAATCAAATCGATTACCAAAGAAGTGGAATCAATAACAAGGATGTTGAAATCGATGACAAGCGAGATCAATAACCAGTCCAGAAAAATCGATGATCAGACAAGTAAGATCAATAAGAAGGATTGTGAGATCGAGAACCACACACGTGAGATCAATCACCGAACTGGAAAAATCCATGACCAGGCAGGTGAAATCAGTAGCGTGACCGGTAAGATTCAGATATACACTTCCGGTTTCGATTTTATAACCAACACGCCAATGTTATCGATTTCGAATTTGGAAGTACTTTTCTTCCACTTATTTCAGTCATTGGGTAGCGGCCATGCTTGAGGAGTTTTACTCGAAGGTACTTATTTCATCGGTCCTTTAGGTTGAACCGCAAAGTTACAAAGCCATAAACAAAACCGACACCGGTTGTCAAGAAGTGGGAGAGAACACACACACTCACACACGCAAACATACACACACACACGCACACAATTAAATATAAATATCGTCTACGTTTTGTTTGCAATGTCCTGTACCCAGATATCCACCTATACATACAGGTGGATGTCGGTACGCACATACCTGTACGTATATATGCATATACTCATTTACTATTTGTTTTTACATGACTGAACGCAGCGTCTCCAATTCGTAAGTAGTTTTCGTAAACTTATATTTTCCGACGCTACTCTATCTCTTTCTCTTCCTCTATCATTTTTCCCCCTCTCGTTCTTCCTCTTTACTACTACGTATCTCGCTTTACCCCTCTCGTTCTTCCTCTGTTACTTCTACGTATCTCTTTTCCCCCTCGTACTTCCTCTCTTTCTCTTTTCCTCTCGTTGCTCACCTATTCTTCTACTTCCTCCCTTTGTTTCTCCCTCTACCACTCTCTCTCTTCCCCTTATACCGGCATGGTCACATGCTTCCGGTCAATAATCCTTTTCTTCCTTGGCTATCGCCGAGCAAACACGCGAACTACTTCGTCCCTTTCAAGTTCGTGCCTCAGCGTTCATACACGCATAATTTTTCTCGTCTGGCCGTAAAGCCTTTTCTGTTTGTTTTCCTGTCTTGTTTTTTGTCCGCCACTACATTCCTCCATGGCAAGATTTAATTTGTGCTTACAAATTTAATTTGCGGTCCATGGGAAGAGCCGTTTTAACGATGCGTCTAGCTGATGAAGTAGAATGTTCTCTATGTGGCTTGTGTGTTTTCTCGTCTACGTTTTGTTTGCAATGTCCTGTACCCAGATATGCACCTATACATACAGGTGGATGTCGGTACGCACATACCTGTACGTATATATGCATATACTCATTTACTATTTGTTTATATATATATATATATACATATATATATATACATACATACATACATACATACACACACACACACACACATATATATATATACATACATACATACATACACACACACACATATATATATATACATACATACATACATACATACACACACACACACACACACACACACACACACACACACACACACACACACACACACACACACACACACATATATATATATATATATATATATATATATATATATATGATTATTGATTTAACCTCTCTGTCAATTGATTTCTCAAGTCTGACCATCCATCGATGTCTGGTCATCGATCTCACCAATGTAATCATTATATATATATATATATATATATATATATATATATATATATATATATATATATACAGGAAAGGTAAAAAGAAAAGAAAAAAATACTCAATTTCAACACAAAAAACACCCAGGAACAACAAAAAAATTGTTTTTTAAAGTTTAGTAACAATCTTCCATCTGGGTTCCGAAACCGCAACTTCAAAATCACCATACAAACACCAGTTGCCGACGTCACCTACCTATAGTCCAATGAAATTTTACAAACACCATTTGCTGACGTCACCTTACTCCAGGCCAATCAAAACCGAACTTCAACAAATACAACGAAATGACCCTTTAAGAGAACCAAGCAACCGGAACGACTTATGACCGTCTCTACAGGGAAACCAACCAAGCAGAACGACAAGCTTGACCACGGAAAAAAAACGTCACCAGTAATTTAACGAACCAAAAATTAGATCCGCTCAAGGAAAAAAGTATGAATACATTTGATCCCATAACATACCACTACAAGCGAAAGCGTCTACTAAAAGATCAGAGAAACAGTAAACCAAATCCCCTTCTTTTACTATATTCATTTCACCCTTGTTTTTTTCAGTATGACTTATCGACCACCACTAAATTAATGAATTTTGTACATTCAAACAAATTGATATACAGTTTTAATATTAGTGTCTGCTATGAACATTCAAACTTACACCTGTCCTCCTAATTCACAATGCTAAATTTATCTGTTTTGAACATGTTAGTTTATCAACATTGAAACATTTTAATTTGTCAACATTGAAACATTTTAATATGTCAAACATTGAAACTTTTAAAGATGTTTTTTCTAATTCATAATTTTAAACTTTTACCATTAATAAACAAAGATGTTTTTCTAATTCATAACTTTAAGCTTTTACCATTGATAAACAAAAAATATTGTTGAAACTAGTTTGATATATATGTAAATAAATGTGTTTTAAATATTTACGAGTTTTTAAAATTTAGGGGCATTTTCAACAACACGTTTTCCTATATATATATATATATATATATATATATATATATATATATATATATATATATATATATATATATATATATATATATAATTTAGAGAAAGAACCACAATTCCTGAACTCATCCATGAAAATCCACAGTCACATATAGAAAAATTTAATAAGTAAATACACTAAAAAGAGCTATAATAAAATACAAAGTAATAATTATTGAAATTATTTTAATGATTATTACTTTGTATTTTATTATACTTATTTATTGTGTATTTACTTATTAAATTTTTCTATATGTGACTGGATTTTCATGGATGAGTTCAGGAACTGTGGGGGGTTTTTCTAAATTATATATTTATATATTATATACTGTGAAACTTAATTTAATTTTAATTTTTGATAAATTAAATTGAGTTTTTACCTGTAAATTTGGATTTTTATACCTAATATTATATATATATATATATATACGAATGGCTTTTTTCAGTTTCTGTCTACGAAATCTACTCATGTGACTTTGGTCGGCACGAGGCTATAGTAGAATACGCATGCCCAAGATGTCCTGCAGTGGGACTGAACCCGAAACCATATGGCTGGGAAGCAAGCTTCTTATCACACAGCCACGCCTGAGCTTATATTACAGCGAATCCTTTTTTGATTAAGAGAAACAATGCTTACTGTAGGCGATGAGCTGGCAGAATCGTAAACACCCGAGCAGAATCGTAAACACCCGAGCAGAATCGTAAACACCCGAGCAGAATGCTTTGCCGCATTTCGTCCGTCTTTACGTTCTGACTTCAAATTCCGCCGAGGTCCACTTTGCTTTTCATCCTTTCGGGGGCCAATAAAATAAATACGAGTTGATTATTGGGTTCAATGTAATCGACTAGCCCCCTCCTTGAAATTTCTGGCCTTGTGTGTGAATTAGAAACCAATGTAACGCTACAGTGATGTAACAGTGGTGGAATGTAACAGTCGTGTGGTGTAACACTGGTGTTCTGTAACTGAGGTGTGGTGTAAGATGACTGCAGTGTAATAGTATGTAGTGTAATGCTAGAGTCCTGTGACAGAGGTGTGATGTAACAGGGATATAAAATTAGAGTGATATCACATTACTCTGATGTAACAGTGATTTAATGTAACGGTAATGTGTGGTGTAAGAGTAATGTAGCGTAACAATATGAGTTGTAACGCTACAGCATTGTATCAGTGATATGATGTAACCCTGGTGTGCCATAATACGGCTGTGGTTATATAAGCGTTGTGGTGTAACACTAGATTGATGTAACAGTGGCATGGTGTAACAATGATGTAATGTAACGTTGGCTTTGTGTAACAGGGATATGGTGTAAACGTACTGTAGCGTAACGCCAGAGTATTGTAGCAGTGGTATAGAACAATAGGGATACAAGAGTACTGAGTTGTAACATTGATGTGATGTGACAGACATGAGGGTGTAACAGCAGACTGATGCAACCACGATGTGGTGTGACAGTATCGTGATGTAACACACACACACATGCACATACACATACACAGATGCACACACAGGGCCTCACTGTGTATGAACTGTCTGACACAGAATTTTGTTTGCAATAGCAACATGATATTAATTAAGTAATTAATTATCTGCTAATTATGTATCATTCGTCATCTAAACCAATTTATTTTTTCTAACATTACGCCTCTTTTACTTCATTTTTTCATTTTTTTTTTGTCAGATAAAATAATAATTTCTCTTTGCTCTTCCTTCCCGCCCACCCGTCTGTCATTGAGAGATTTCGACAGAAGCAGGAAAATATAAAAAAATTCATTTTTAACATCCGCCATATTATTGTAATTAGACGGGATTACTATTAAAATTATTATAAGTTACTATCATTTCTAATTTTATTATAAGATGTTGCTTTTGTTGTTGCCATTATTATTATTATTATTATTATTATTATTATTATTATTATTATTATTATTATTATTATTATTAATGACAGAGTTTTCTTGAAGCTGCAAACTGTATGATCA
>NC_142938.1:15302638-15340138 GCF_046866305.1 Octopus bimaculoides
CTAAAAGAAATGGAGAAACTTTCAAAATACAAATACCTGGAAATAGAAGTAACTCGAATGTGGAATCTAAAAACAGAAATAATTCCTATCATAGTAGGTGCCTTAGGTATAATAAAAAAAATATTCAGACAAATACATAACAAAAACACCAGGACTTACAAATATATATAACATACAGAAAATTGCACTACTGGGCACTGCACACATCCTACGCAAAACACTTTCAATACAGTAACCATAAGAGCATCACAGCAAACCACAGCACATACCCAAGGCACACAGAGCTGCGCTCGATAGTGAAGTGAAAGCCCGTTAATAGAATAAAACTACTGAATGATAATAATAATATCATCGAAAAATACCTTAGGAATGAGAACCCACGTTCGAAACTTCTCCAAGACACCTGATGAAGGCCGAAATGTTGTGTTAACAATAGACAAGATGTGGACAAATATCCATCAAGTGTAAATAATGTAAATAATGTAAAAAAAAAATTTAAGGTTTTCCATTATATAGTTTGTTACAAAAGCTACAAGATCTTCGTTGCTTCCACTTATGTTTGAAAAGGTATCAGGCATTTCATCATTGGACCAGTATTATAATCAAAACGAATATAATCTTTGGTCACATTTATTGCATTACTAGAACCATGTTTCTTAAGTCAATTAATCTCTATATCACTTCTTCTTCTTCTTCTTCTTCTTCTTCTTCTTCTTCTTCTTCTTCTTCTTCTTCTTCTTCTTCTCCCTTTCTCTCTCCTCTCTCTCTCCCTCTCTCTCGCTCTTCTCTCTCTCTCCCTCTCTCTCGCTCTTCTCTCTCTCTCGCTCTTCTCTCTCTCTCTCTCTCTCACTTTGGCCTTTTTGGTTCTAAATTCCAATTACTCTGAGATCTACCCTGCCTTTCATCCGTTCGAGGTTCCACCCAAGTACTGGAAACGATATAGTTGAATACTATCCTCTCACCAATATCTTTTAGGTTCTGTGACCATGCTAGAAACAATTATTAGCTCCACTCTCTCTCTCTCTCTCTCTCTCTCTCTCTCTCTCTCTCTCTCTCTCTCTCTCTCTCTCTTTCACGCACACTCACTCTTTCTCTCCTTTTCTGTCCTTCTCCCCCTTCATGCCTCCCATACTAGCCCCCCCCTCTCCTTGCTCCCCGCCCTCTCTTTTCTTTTCATTTTCTGTTGATATCTTGTTAGATCGAAGTGTAGAAGTATCATTTTTTTCTTCTTTTTACTTGTTACTGTGTTTAAAAAATAAATTTTTTTTTAAAAAACGATAAAATAAACCAACAAAAACAAAAAATAAACAAAACAAGTAAAATGGTAAAAACCAGGAGTTAGTTTCTATATAATCCAAAAGACAACGAAAAAAAAATGTTATTGGTTATTGACTGGTGTCTTCGATAGAAAAGAGGGAGGGGTTTTTTTATTGTTTTTTTTTTCTCTGAAACTCTTAGACTGACCTTAAGAAGATTATACGTGAATGGCGAGATTCGTTAAATGAATGACTGCACAGAAGATGGAAATAATAAACATTTGACCTTTATAACAATAATGAAAAACTGTCTATTCTTTTATGTTGTTGTTGTTGGCTTCACTCATTGGAATTCGGCCATGCTGGGGCACCGCTTTCTAAAGTTTTTTTTTTTTTGGTGGGGGGAGTGTTTTCGTGTTTGTTTTCTTTCAATCGATTGTATCGAAACCCAGTAATTGTTTCGGTGTGTCATTTATTCTATTGATTTCTGTTTATCGAATGGCTAAGTGATTTCAGGCAATGAATGACACCGGTGTACGCAAAAAAAGCACACACATGCAAACAAATGCACAAGCACACACTTGAACATGTACATATACATCGAGTTTTCGCACAGTTTCCGTGTACCAAATTCACAAGGCGGGCATCGTTCGGTTTGGAGTTGTGGAAGGCACTTGCCCAAAGTACAGAAGAATGGGATTGAACTCGTAATCACGTCGTTGCACAGTGGACTTCTTAACAACACTACCATAATATCTATATTTTCTAAAATAACGCAGAGTCTTACAATGATGCAGTCTTCCATGCTGAAGTAATATTTATTTTATAGAAGGCAGCGAGCTGGCAGAAGCGTTAGCACGCCAGGCGAAATGCTTCGCGGTATTTCGTCTGCCGTTACGTTCTGAGTTCAAATTCCGCCGAGGTCGACTTTGCCTTTCATCCTTTCGGGGTCGATTAAATAAATACCAGTTAAGCACTGGGTCGATGTAATCGATTTAATCCCTTTGCCTGTCCTTGCTCGTCTCCTCTATGTTTAGCCCCTTGTGGGCAATAAAGGAATAAATAATTATTTTATAGACGTGAAGAAGATGAAGGCCAAAAAGGAAGAAGTTCTGTGACAGACCAATAACATTCTAAATAATCCTTTCTACCATGGGGCACAAGGCATGAATTTTTGTGGGAGGGTGCTAGTCGATTACATCGAACACAGTGCGTAATTGGTACTTATTTCCTCGACCCCAAAAGGATGAAAGGCAAAATCGACCTTGGCGATCTTCAAGGTCATAACTCAATCAAAGACAAGCTTTGGGGGATACATGAAGAACGGAAGACAAACGTAGGTGCGCAGCTTAGTGGTTAGAGTATTAGGTTCATGGTAGCAAGATCACGAGTTCGAAAACCGGCGGCGCATTGTGTCCTTGAGTAAGACACTTTATTTCAAGTTGCTCCAGTTCACTCAGCTGGCAAAAACGAGTTGTACCTGTATTTCAAAGGACCGCCCTTGTCACATTCTGTGTCACGCTGAATCTTCTTGAGAACTACGTTAAGGGTACACGTGTCTGTAGAGTGCTCAGTCACTTACATATTAATTTCACGAACAGGCTGTTCCATTGATCGGATCAACTGGAACACTTGTAATAACCGACGGCGTGCCAGTTTTTAAGGTCTGAATTATGATTGACTATTCTGGTTATCGTTTTAGTCCACTACCTAATCACCTAAGACTTAAGTTGTTGGTTTTCATCCTTTTATAATTCAGGCTCCCCTTTGGAAAATGCCCCTCCCCGTATTTTATTTATATAAAAAAAAGAAAACATACTTTTCAAATCAAATACATGCACGGTAATTTATTATTCTATCCACCATGTGTCTCTGTTTGGATTTTGCATGGACGAGTGCCTCCTATGTTAAAGTTTTATAGAAATTACTAGAGAAGGCGGAGATTATATAACGAAATTATGCTGCCGCATCAATAGTCATGTTTCTTCTCACTAATATATTCACATTTCAATCCCCACAAAAGATAGTTGTATAGATATACACATACATATATATATATACATACATACATACATACACACACACACACACATATATATATATACACTCACACATACACACACATATATACACATGTATGTTTATCATGTATGTGTATATATATATATATATATATATATACATATATATATATATATATATATATATATATATATATATATATATATATATATATATATATGTATGTATATATATATATATATATATATATATATATATATATATATATATATATATATATATATACATACGTAGCGCGGTGGATTTGAAAAATTATAACATGTAAGCACGAGGCATGTTTTATATTGCCTCGGGCTTATATGTTAATCTTTGGCTTTCCTGCTGATGAGAGCTTCGCCTAGCAAATTACTTTATTTACTGAAGAGAGCTTGAAACCATGGCCCAGGAAATAGATAGTAAATGTTTTTATTTTTCATTCCCTTTCGAAATTACCCCTAATAGTGGTTTGGATTTTAACTACCCCTTCTTGCGGGTTAGCTGTCCTATTATGGCCATCTCTTATGTGTTTAAATGTACACTGTATTTATATTAATACATATATATACACACACACATACATATATAATACACACACACACACACACACACACACACACACACACACACACACACACACACACATATATATATATATATATATATATATATATATATATATATATATATATATATATATATATATATATATATAATCATAAATATACAGGGATTAGCATTGAGTTGCTTCTCCAACATACTGAAAATTTAGAAATAGCAGTCAAAGAACTACTGATTCTAAACTACACATTTTTCTCTAAATGGATGGCGATATTTATGGCACACATAGAACAAGTTTTCTAAATTTTCAGTATGTTGGAGAAGCAACTCAATGCTAATCCCTGTATATTTATGATGATAAATGATTTTACCGATAAAGGTTTTTTCATACTGAACTACTTGGCAAAATTGTTAATTATTAATTCTATTACTAATTGACGATTCCCTGCCCTTATTCTTGTATAATTTATATTTGATACCTCTAAGTTAGATGGTTAAACCGTAATCCCTTCACACGGGACTTTTTTTCATACGGGACTATTTGTGACGCACATGGAATGGATTTCTTTTGAGGTGGGGTGCCTGAACTCACTAGCCGATGAATTCGTAAGTGCCTTTTCTTCTCGTTGGTTTTTGGTGTCGCATGGCCAGAAATTACCGTGAATTTTTTTTAGAGACACTTTCAAATTTATCAGAATATTGGGCTGAAGAGTTGGAATAGATTAATATCTTAACCGCGAAACGTTCGTATCCAATTAACTAAAGGCAGGTTTGTTTTTGCTTTTCACTCTGGTTTTTTGTTCTACGTGTGCCATAAATATCGCCATCCATTTAGAGAAAAATTTGTAGTTTAGAATCAGTAGTTCTTTGACTGCTATTTCTAAATTTTCAGTATGCTAATCCCTGTATATTTATGATGATAAATGATTTTACCGATAAAGGTTTTTTCATACTGAACTACTTGGCAAAATTGTTAATTATTAATTCTATTACTAATTGACGATTCCCTGCCCTTATTCTTGTATATATATATATATATATATATATATATATATATATATATATATATATATATATATATATATATAATATACATAAATACATATATCTATAAATATACATACTATTTTATTAAAGACGATGAAACTGTCCAGACTATTACTGAGAGTTTCACGTGACTGTTCAGCAGACAGTTGTGATGACGCAGGCTTGTCACAACTCTCTGATGAACGGAAGCGTGAAACTCTGCGTAATATCCTGTGAAGTATTTCGGTTTTACAAAAGTAGTACTTTGCTCTACCTCTGGTATTCGAGTACTATTTTTTCCACCTTGTTTTGTACTTATGTGCTTACTTCTGTGTGTATGTGTGTGTTTGTATGGCTGAAACACATAAATAAATAAATAAATATATATATATATATATATATATATATATATATATGTATGTATGTATGTATGTGTGCTTGTGTGTATGCGTACATGTATATGCGTGTATATGTGTATTTATGTATGTATGCGCACGCGTGCGTACGCACACACACATACACACACACACACACACATACACACACATACACATGAAAATGCATTTGAAATACAAAATATTGTAACTCGTTTAAATATTCTATGTCTACGAAAAATCACGCCCCCCTCCTATCCTCTAAACACTCAGCACTCGTTATAACTTCTTATGAGCTTACATGTTTCTTGAAGGTAGTGTCCCAGCATGGCCGTAGTCCAATGTATGAAACTGTAAAAAGAATAATAGAATAAGAGAATAAAAGAATGAAACAATGAAATAATCAAACAATAAATTCGTGGCCTTTCGCCAATGCTAGAATTCAATTTAATTTAATTGCTTATCACTGCTATAATTAATTTTCCTCAGATACGTCACAGATAGATCAGATCATATACGGATAGTACTCATTTAGTCTCGGTACAATACAATATTATAATTAATTACCTAGCAACGTTAATTTATTAATAATCTTTCTGATGCGTTATATTTCCACACACACACACGTCTACATACATACACGTACATAAATTTTGTACATCCACTCTCATACGCATTCACATACACATAAACTTTATGCACACACATTTCCTCATACTCCTTGACATATACTTACACAAACACGTACATATAAGCACTAGCTCATTCACTCACTCACTTACTCACTCACTCACACGCATACACTTTACACACACAGAAACGTGCGCCTGCTTTAATAGCGTTTTGAATATGTATCTTCTAAGATATCATTTTGCTAAGGTCTGTGTATGTAACTATGGAACGAAAGCGAAGACAAAATTTAACATAGACACGTTTATATTAGTCTTCAAAAATAATTAACTGTTAAACTATGGAACGATATCAAAGATATAATCTAGCATATATATACAACATTTACGTTAGTCTTAAAAAGAGTTCACAAATAAACTATGGAACGGAGTCGAAACGCTAATCTACCATACAACACTTATTGGTATTAGTCTTAAAAAGAATTCACTGATAAACTATAGAACGATATTATAGATACAATTTTTAATATTATTTTTAATGACTAAGGAATGATTATTTTAGATAAAGTGTAGTTCATTGATTTTTTTAAAAATACAACTCAGTAGGGTAGCAACTGTACTTCGTTCATTGGAACTGTAGAATCAAGTCCAGTAATATGCATTTTTCTCTGATGAAAATGAAGATGTAGTACAAACGGTTACGAATAATTAAAGCACAACCAACGCATTCGTGTGATAGCAGAATATCATATATTGATTATGTCTTCGATGGCGCTCCATAGTTAATATTGTTTAAAGTGTTTGCTATCTATACGTATCGTTCTTTCCATATATTTTCAATAAATTTTTAATAACATAATCACAAAGGGCGTTGAACAGTAAACCAATATTTTCTCATTGACAATTGTATGTATCTCTTTCTACAGCACATTTTTTTTTCTTGGTATAAAGATTAAAATAATAGCAACAGTTAGTGTAGAAAAGTTGATAAATGTATAATATAATATAATTTCAAAGTTATTCTTGTCTTGCGGCTGCATTTTCAATACTACCTATAGGGTTTTAAGCTTTCTCATGAATCAAACGTTTCAGAAGAAAAACTACTAGTTCAAAATAAAATAAAAAATCATAATGGATTTAATGCTTTTCTATAAACTTCCAGCAATCTTCTATAATCTTCCAGCAAGATAGTTCAACTGATTCAAACAAGAATACACTCGTGTATTTAAATGCAGTATGAATATATACATATATACATACGTATGTGTGTGTGTCTGTGATATATATATATATATATATATATATATATATATATATATATATATATATATATTATATACATATATATATATGTATATATATGTATATATATATATATATATATATATATATATATATATATATATATATATATATATATATATATATATATATATATATATATATGTATGTATATATATATATATATATATATATATATATATATATATATATATATATATATATATATATATATATATATATATATATATATATATATGTATGTATGTATATATATATTATATATATATATATATATGTGTGTGTGTGTGTGTGTGTGTGTGTATGTGTGTGTGTGTGTGTATGTATTTCTTTCTACGTCTTTCCTTCTTTGAACTTTTTCTATATTTCTGATGAAGCGCTCCGCTCGAAACGTGAAATCCTCTTTTCTTTCCTTTCCTGAGCGTCCAATAACACTGTACTTATTTCACGTCCTCACGTTGTTGTTTTTTCTTGCTTGTTCATGTTTGGATTGATTGGAAGCAGAAACAGCTGTTAGATGGGATGCAGTCTATTTGTATTGAATAAATAAATAATAATTTATATAAGTCAATTGTTGTTCATCAATATTTCTCCATTTTCTTTATATATATATATAAAGAAAATGGAGAAATATTGATGAACTACAATTGACTTACATAAATTATTATTTATTAATTCAATACAAATAGACTGCATCCCATCTATATATATATATATATATATATATATATATATATATATAGATAGATAGATAGATAGATAGATAGATAGATAGATAGATAGATAGATAGATAGATAGATATTATTCTTATTCAAGTATGTTGTTGACAGTAACTTCCGAAACTGTCAACAACATTATGTATAAGAATAATGAAGTACTTTATAAAAGTATAGAGTAACCCATCACACTAATGTAAAAATTGTTTTTATTGTAACTGAACATAAAACAAACATTAGTGTGTGTGTGTGTGTGTGTGTGTGTGTGTGTGTGTGTGTGTGTGTGTGTGTGTGTGTGTGTGTGTGTGTGTGTGTGTGTGTATTTAGTACTTACTTGTAAATAATAAGTCTTTTTTTTTACAGTACGTCGCGTTGTATTAAATAATGAGTTGAAAACATAATAAATGCACAGACAGACAAACGTGAAACAAAGATGGTCGCCAACTTCTCGTCAGTTATCGGTCAGAGGGTCAATCGCAATTTCGGGCCTAACCGGTATATATACATACATATACATATACATGTACATTTATATATACATATATGTATAAAACGTGCGTAACATTGATTTGACTTCACTTTTCCTCAACTAAAATCATTGATATTCACAATGTGAGGAGTAGATTTTATTTATTTATTATATACATGTCTTGAACTGATGAGGAGATAACCTTTACACTGTTATTCGAACACGTTGCTAGCCGGGTTCCTGCATGAAGCGCTGTTGAGGTGATCGCCAAACTTTTATTTATCTTCTCAATTATTCGTGGAATGTGCGAGTATGTAGTATTTTTTTATGTGTCTGTGTAAAATGTCTGTAGCTTAGAAGTCGAGAGAAAAAAGAGAAAGCTTTTAGTGTTTAAACATAGAATAATAATTTCTTAGTCAATGATTTCAATTTTTGAAATACTTGTGAATATAGCCAATAATTTCAATTTTAGCCACAAACAACTTCACAAACTGTTCTTTAATATGATCTTTGAGGTGTAGATATTTGTTTCTAGCTGTTATTTCTTAGTGGTAAACCTTCATATATGCATACTGGAACAGATATCTATTCATAAATACGTCTTGACTATCCTCAGCAGTTTAAATGGATTTTAACGAAATCACAGATAATTTTTTTTCAATCACAAATGCTTCCCTTAGTAGTTGCAGCTATTACAAGGGAGATAATCATTTCTTCATAATATTTGGTGGGATCAGAAAAGGTAAATTTGAAATTAGGGGCTTATAAGATAAGGAAAAAAATTAAGGATAGAATTCATATTTTTGTTTTGTTTTATTTACTTAATACGAAATAAGACATTTCATTAAAGATTAAAATAATTAGTCTGGAGAAAATTTCTGCAACGTGTGTGTGTGTGTGTATGGTATTTTCTCTTTTTCTGCGTTGAGCGTTAGTAGTTTAGGAATCGAGAGAAAAGAGAGGAAAGTCTTAGTGTTTATATACAGGAATATAAAAGTTTGCAGGGAATTCTACCTTGTAAAAATATCTTATAGTAACCTGTTATATGGACTGTTAGATATGTAATTCGTCTGACGTTCCGTGTGTCATGTGGTTCGTCTGAGTTCATTGTTTCATTGTTGTTGTCTTGTGGGACTGTCGTAGTAAAATGTCATTGATATATATATGGCGGACATGACTTTTGTTTATTCATAACGAACATTGGGTGAGTGCGTTCTTTGTATGTAATTGAACAATAAATGTAATAATTAAATTGTATAACTCGTTCTGTTATCTCTACGAGTCACCCGAGGGAAACATAACAGAGTTTATTGGCGTCGCCGATAGGACCGATAGGATACATGCTTACTTTACCGTAAAATTATTCATCGTAATAACAATGGCTGAAAAACAGACAGTAGAACTTATTAAATTGTTTAGGGAACAAATGGACAAGCAAATGCAACAACATCAGAGAGATATGGACGCTCTGTTAAAACTGTTTGGTGCTCGACAAGTTGAAGGCGATTCTAGTGGCTATTTTTCAGCTGCTTCAACAACAGTGTCGATTCCACCATTTACTGCATTTGATTCAGCGACAGAACTATGGCCTGATTACTGGTCAAGATTCCGTACGTTTGTGGCTGCTAATGCTGTACCTGAAAAACGCATGGCACAAGTGTTCCTGACCAATCAGACTGCTACTGTTTACAAACAACTTGCTAATCTGGCTACCCAACAAAATCCGCCTAAAGATATCAACAACTTGATAATGGACGAAATCGTTGACTTCATGAAGGAACAGTTCGACCCTAAACTTTTCATTGTGAGAGAGCGTTTCAAGTTTTGGAGTGATATGCAGCGGAAGCCAGGCGAAACTCTCCAGGAGCTGGCAGCACGTATACGCCAGGATGCAGCTACCTGTGATTTTCCAGCGATCACCAACCCACAGGATGAAGCTCTGAGACAGAGATTCATATGTTCGGTTAACAATGAAGCGGTTCTGAAGGCGCTTTTTAAGATAAAAGACTCAGAACTAGATTTTGCCCGTGCTGTCCAGGTTGCCATTGAGACTGAAGACGCAGCAAAGGTTGCAAAAGAAACTGTATACAGTTCCAAAACCAAGCAGGTGTACAAGGTCCAGCAGAACAGGAATAAGAGTCCTCAAAAGAAACATCAGCAGTCTTATTCCACAAACCAGGAGAAATGCTACCGATGTGGAAAGGCCCACAAAGCAACAGACTGTCCTTTCAGGGAAACTAAATGTCATTTTTGTGATAAAAAGGGTCATTTGCAAGCGGTGTGTAGGAAAAAACAACATCAGCAACGCAATGGTCATTCACAAACTCCCGTGAAAAGAATCACAAAAGCTGAGCTAGTCAAGGCGATCCTAGGTGAAGTTTCCCGAGACACTCATAGTTTAATTGTGCCAGTAACAATCCAGAACAGACTGTTCACAATGGAATTGGACACTGCTACTACAGGCAATTTTGTTTCCTTGTCAGTCTGGAAACAACTTGGAAGACCAAAGCTGCAAGATGTCAAGCATCGCTATGAATCTGCCAGCAAGCACAACCTGCCTGTTCTAGGAACTTTCATGGGCCAAACCAAGGATCCAACAACTGGTAAGCAGGATCTTATACCTTACATAGTCACCAAGATCTCTGATCTTAATTTGCTGGGTCGGAATGCTATCCAGACTCTGGGAATTTCCGTAGACACTGCTCTAGGTTTGAAAAGCATAGACAGCCAAGCTAAGAGGGAAGGTGCAGAAGGGATGTATCCAAAGACCTCAAGCGAGCCCTATGTTTCCCTGCAGCAAGATTGTCACAACATGTGTGATGAATTTCCAGATCTTTTCAAGCAAGAATTGGGATGTCTCAAGAACTTTGAACTGGAAGTGAAGTTCAAATCGGACGCAACACCAGTCTTTCACAAGGCACGTCCGGTCCCATTTGCTCTTCGTGATGACCTGGCCAAAGGTTACGAAGAAGGCATCGCCAAGGGAATCTGGAAGCCTGTTCAATTCAATGAATACGGAACGCCAGTGGTACCGATTCGTAAAGCACACGCTTCAAGCAACCTGAAGCCCAAACTACGGATTTGTGGTGACTACTCTGTGGGAATTAATGACCAACTTGCTGATCACCGTCATCCAATGCCACTCCCTGCTGAACTGATGCAGAAACTCGGAGGTGGATTCGGATATACAAAGATAGACCTTGCTGATGCCTATAATCAGATCAAGCTGGCTCCAGAAAGTCAACGCAGACTCGCACTCAGCACTCACCGTGGAGTACTCCTGCAACAACGACTCCCTTTCGGAATCAAGTCAGCACCTGGTTACTTTCAGGAGATCATGGAAAACCTGACCCATGATCTACCTGGAGTGGCCGTCTTCCAGGATGACATGCTCGTCAGTGGGAAAGATGCAAACAGTCACTTAAACAACCTAAAGTGTCTGCTCACACGTCTAAGCGACAATGGACTCAGATGTCGTCGTGAAAAGTGCCAGTTTGCACTACCCAGTGTAGAATACCTTGGACACATTTTGTCGACTGAAGGGATCACTAAGGGATCCAAAGTCGAAGCAGTCTTAAAGATGCCATCTCCAACGAACGAATCAAGCTTGAAATCTTTCCTAGGTTCAGTTCAGTTTTATGGAAAGTTTATCCCAAACTTAGCCAGTATAGCAGAGCCACTCTATTGCCTTACGAAAAAGTCAACTATTTGGAAGTGGGGAGATGAGGAATAGTCAGTTTTTGATCACTTGAAAAATGTACTTTCATCAAGTCAAGTTCTGATACACTTCGATCCAAACAAAACTTTGGGATTGGCTTGCGACGCATCAAACGTTGGTATTGGAGCAGTCCTGTTTCACCGCTATCCTGATGGAAGCGAGCGCCCAATATCCGATATGTCCAAGACTCTCACTTCTGCACAGCGTAACTACAGTCAAATTCAAAAGGAAGCCCTAGCTATCATATTTGGCTTGCAGAAGTTTTACCAATATTTGTACGGTCGTAAATTCGTACTCGTGACTGACCACAAGCCACTGACATCACTATTCAGTCCGAGGAAAGGGACGCCACTTCTCGCTGCTAACAGACTAGCACGATGGGCCCTGTGGCTGAACCAGTTTGACTACACCATTGAATATCGGAAATCAGCAGATCATGGCAATGGTGATGCCCTCAGTCGCTTGCCATTCGGTGATGACAACGACTTTGACAGAAAGGAAAATGGTGAAGACATAGACATGGTGTGTGCCATCAAAGCTCTTAGTATTCAAGTCCAACCTGTGGATGCTAACGTCCTCCGTCAAGAGTCAGGGAAAGATCCAGTGATATCTACAGTGATGCGCTACGTCCGTGAAGGCTGGCCACCAAAGAACATAGAGATCAATGACGAAGTCAACAAGTTCCGTAAGTTATCAAACTCACTTAGTATCTGTCATGGATGCATTATACATGGATCTAGAGTTGTGATTCCACATAGCTTGCAGCCAAAGATCCTCAATCTTCTGCATCTCGGACACTTTGGCATGGAACGCATGAAACAGCTAGCAAGAACTGCTGTATATTGGCCTGGTATCGATGCTGCTATAGAGATAGCCAGTCGACGATGTGATTCATGTAACGAACATCAAAGGCAGCCATCTAAGCCTCCAGTTCACCCATGGATGTTACCAGAAAAGCCGTGGAGCCGCTTACATCTGGACCATGCAATAAATTTTATGGGTAGAGATTGGCTGGTGATCACAGATGCTTATTCCAAGTACCCATGCATTCATTCCACTTCCTCCACGTCCTCCAAAGCCACTTTGAATCTGCTTGAGGAAGACTTTGCGCACTTCGGATTTCCTCACACACTGGTCACCGATAATGCACCAACTTTTACGTCTGAGGAGTTCCAGAGCTGGTGCAAAGAACGCGGGATCACATACCTGACAGGGGCACCTTACCACCCACCTACCAACGGAGCAGCGGAACGTTTGGTGCAGACCTTCAAACAAGCTCTGAGGAAGTCTTCTCTTCCGCCAACACGAGCACTTCAAGAATTCTTGATGCAGTACCGGAGAACACCAACATCCTGTGGATTCTCTCCAAGTGAACTTTTGAATAACCGGCAGATACGAACAAGGATTGATTCTCTGCTGCCATCGCCAACACACATTGCTCAAGGCAAACAGTCTAAGGAAGCACATAAGTCTCAGGTGACTCCAAGCTCGGCTGATGTCGCTAAAGTTACCAGGCAGTACAAGGCCGGAGATCCTGTGTATGCACTCTACTATGGACCTCGCTGAGACAAAGATCCCCGATGGGTACCAGCAATCATTAAGAAGTCATTGGGTACTCGCTGCTTTAACGTGAAGGTCATACCTCATGGCCCGATGTGGAGACGACACTGGGAACAGCTGCGACCGCGGTACACAACTGAGGAAGACAATGAACCTGGTGATGCAGAAAACACTGTATTTGAATTTGCAACAGATCACCCGATGGAGATCTCGGAAACTGTGCCACTAACACAAAGACAAACCAGACCCAAGACCATGTTACCCGTTCCAGAGTATGGACCAGACAACCCAAGACGGTCGAAGAGAACCCGTAAAACCCAAGAGAGACTTTGCTGTTGATACTTCTTGTGTAGCATCAATTTCAGTGGGGAGGTGTTATATGGACTGTTAGATATGTAATTCGTCTGACGTTCCGTGTGTCATGTGGTTCGTCTGAGTTCATTGTTTCATTGTTGTTGTCTTGTGGGACTGTCGTAGTAAAATGTCATTGATATATATATGGCGGACATGACTTTTGTTTATTCATAACGAACATTGGGTGAGTGCGTTCTTTGTATGTAATTGAACAATAAATGTAATAATTAAATTGTATAACTCGTTATGTTATCTCTACGAGTCACCCGAGGGAAACATAACATAACCAATAAGTTCAATTTTAGCTACAGGTTACTTCACAAGCTGGTTTTCGATACGTTCTTGGGGATGTAGCACACACACACACACACACACACACACACACGCACACACACACATACACACACACACACACACACACACACACACGTATGTATGCATGTAAGTATGTATGTATATATGTGCGTGTGTATGCATATATATGTGTGTGTGTATATGTATGTGTATTGCATGTCTATATGTATGTTTGTATGTTTATTTTTGTGTGTATGCGTGTGTGTGGTATATATATATATATATATATATATATATATATATAATTTATTAATAAGGGTAGAAATTGATATTAATCAATTAAAACCAGTGGTCTAGCATATTAAAAAATCCGAAGATTAAAATTATATTACATACAAAAATAGGAGGAATGACCAGCAAAAGTGGACTCCTATATGCTAGAAATAGATGCTGGTCATTCCTCTTATTTTTGTATATATATATATATATATATATATATATATATATATATATATATATATATATATATATATATATATATATATTCTTCAAACATACTTCATTACTAGAGTGAACTGCCTATTGACTATCCTCCTCTCGCATTACAACTCCATGTTTACTTCCATTTCTTTCTCGTAGAGAAGTCTGTTGTTGTTGTTGTTGTTGTTGTTGTTGTTACTGCTGCTGCTACTACTGTTGTTGTTGTTGTTGTTCAGCTCCAGGTCAGCCTTGATAAAGTTGATATGTAATCAAAGACTTTCCTGTTGTGATCATTCCTGCCTTTTCGCACGTCGGCGACTATATTATCCTATGTACCCTCCTTTGGTTAGAACGGTAACGTATTCAAAGTAGAGAAAGCTCCAGGTTTTATAAGAGGCCGTCCATAAATACATTCCTTTCCAATGATTTCAGAAGGAATGTTTTACCTCTGGCAAGCCAGCTGTCTTCTATAGCTATTCATAATTTTTCGTTTCTGCTGTCTCAAACAGAATTCCAGGCTTTTCATACTTACACTTGGTAGAAGAATTTATGGGAATAATTCGCCAAAATTTCATTGTGTTGACATGTATGTGCGTATTTAATCGCAAGGACACTTGCTTTCATTTGTCCAAGAGCAATCTTTCCTGCTGATAGCATTGTATATTGCTTAACAACAACATCATAACACATTTGAAGACAGTACTTTGTGGAAGACGCTGATCACGCGTAAGATCTTTCTCAGAAATGTAACATAATCGATTGCATCCTGAGAGTTTAAGGGATTTGCTGTGTTTTGGGATTTTTTTTTTTTTGTTACATATTTTGTACGTATTTCTTGCTCAAGGATTGCAAAAGATAAGGTGGGGGGGGGGAAGCATAGAATTCAGATTTTTATTTATTTTGCTTTGTTTACTTATGCAATGAGACATTATGTCACATTCAAGATGTGCCGTGTTGCAATAGTCACAAGTCTCAAAAATGCTATACTCTGTATTATTATAATAATCTTCCTTGCGTGGAGGCGCAATGGCCCAGTGATTAAGGCTGCGGACTCGCGGTCATAGAATCGCGGTTTCGATTCCCAGACCGGGCGTTGTGAGTGTTTATTGAGCGAAAACACCTAAAGCTCCACGAGGCTCTGGCAGGGGATGGTGGCGAACCCTGCTGTACTCTTTCACCACAACTTTCTCTCACTCTTACTTCCTGTTTCTGTTGTGCCTGTAATTCAAAGGGTCAGCCTTGTCACTCTCTGTGTCACGCTGAATATCCCCGAGAACTACGTTAAGGGAACACGTGTCTGTGGAGTGCTCAGCCACTTGCACGTTAATTTCACGAGTAGGCTGTTCTGTTGATCGGATCAACCGGAACCCTCGACGTCGTAAGCGACGGAGTACCAACAACAACAACATCTTCCTTGCAAGACGGCAAGCTGGCGGAATCGTTTGAATACCGAGCAAAACTTTTATCGGCATTTCATCCGTCTTTACGTCCTGAGTTCAAATTCCGCCGGTATTGGTTTTGCCTTTCGTCCCTTCGGGGCCGATAAAATAAGTACCAGTTGAATGCTGGGGTCGATGTAATTGACTTAGAACCCCCCCCCCACGAAACTGCTGGCCTTATTATTCTCTCTATATTTACAAGAAAACATGTCAATATATGTATATGCGTATGTATGTCCTGAGAATGACTTTAAACTCCATTCGGTAGTGGGGCCCTGATTCGAGAATTCCGGGGGTTTGAGAATTATAAAATTATCTCTTAGCCACTATTGTTCCTAGGTCAACTCTGACCCGGAGTAGTCACACTTGTTAGGGTTCCAGCTATGGGTTAACCAGCATGTGTGTTGACAATTCCATTCGAGCGTAGGCGACGCAGAAATAGTCTTAGTTGCTGTCAGCCCGCACGATAAAACCACCAGGCGTGAAGGTTTCCTAGCTGTGTTGCCACAGTATCCTTCTAGGAGAGAAATACTCTGATGTAAAACCTACGTGATAACTGGTCATCTCGTTTTACGTGATAACTGGTCATCTCGTTTTACGTGATAACTGGTCATCTCGCTTCTTCCTGTCACTAGGTTCAGATCACGGAGATTCAGTGGGTGGTACTTGTGTTGTATAAGCATTTATCACTTTTCTACTTTGTGCTAGTGTCTACAAAGAACTAATGTGTTTTTATTATTTATATAAAAATCTCAGTCGCTGCTTAATATATATAATTTGTCAGCTTCACGTGCGAAAATGAACATGTAGTCATAAATTATGTATATCAGGATATCATTGTAAAATTCGATATTTTTGATGAAAAATGAAATTCATAAATTTGAATAAATTATAAATTTACGACAAAAAATATTTGATACAAAGTTAAGCAACATGCTGTTTATATAAACACTAATTTCAGTCGAGTGGAAGCGCAATGGCCCAGTGGTTAGGGCAGCGGACTCGCGGTCGTAGGATCGCGGTTTCGATTCTCAGAAGAACAACAGAATTTCAGTCGAAAAAGAAAACAAAACAAATTCTGATTTTTAGTGGCGAGACTCGAACCAGACATCTAACGACTTACCAGGTATTCATTTACTGACGGTGCAATATTGTGAGTTTGCTTAATAGCGCAATTTGAATAAGACACAAATGTCTTGTAAGTGAATGTGTTACTCTTCACGTATAATTTATCATGCCCTTCAGCAGTGTGGAATTGTCAAGACGGCTACTTTCGATGAAAATTAATACCACCGATATAAATAAATGATATATATATATATGTGTGTGTGTGTACATAAGTGTGTGTGTTTATGTGTACTTGCGTGTACTTGCATATATATTTACATACATATATATTTATACATTAAATGTGTGTGTGTATATATATATATATATATATACATGTGTGTGTGTGTGTGTAAGTGTGTGTGAGTACGTGTGAGTACGTGCGAGTGTGTGTGCGTGTATATGCGTGCCTGTGTGTGTACACACACATCTGTACATATATACATACACACATATATATATATATATATATATATATATACACGCACACATTTAATGTATAAATATATATGTATGTAAATATATATGCAAGTACACGCAAGTACACATAAACACACACAGACACACTTATGTATTATACACTTAGACATACGTGGGCTGGGAGTATATATCAAACATTTGTACAAGCAATGAATAAGAAATTATGAAGTGTCTTTATTGTTTTGACAACCAAAATAAATAAAAACAAAAGGAAAAAAAAACCAACGAACAAAACAAAACAAATCAAACCAGGAAAGTAAGAAAACGGCCAAAATACTGTTTGTTAAGAGCTGTACTTTAGATTGAAGAATATACAGTTCGTGTGTATTATTGCACGTCTGTCTAGCGAGTCTTTTATGTTACTCGGGGAGAAGTACAAAACCAATGGGTTTTTTTTTTTTTGCGTCTCTGAGAATAGCGGGAGAGATTGAAAGGAGAACGTTGGAAGCTATCAACGAACCGGAGATCATCCGTGGAACAGGCCGTGGTGTTAAACTGGACGATTCGCTTACGTCTATTGCCCAAGTGTGGAGGCGCAATGGCCCAGTGGTTAAGGCAACGGACTCGCGGTCATAGAATCGCGGCTTCGATTCCCAGACCGGGTGTTGTGAGTGTTTATTGAGCGAAAACACCTAAAAGTTCCACGAGGCTCCGGCAGGGGATGGTGGCGAACCCTGCTGTACTCTCCCACCACAACTTTCTCTCACTCTTACTTCCTGTTTTTGTTGTGCCTGTAATTCAAAGGGTCAGCATTGTCACACTGTGTCACGCTGAATATTCCCGAGAACTACGTTAAGGGTACACGTGTCTGTGGAGTGCTCAGCCACTTGCACGTTAATTTCACGAACAGGCTGTTCCGTTGATCGGATCAACTGGAACCCTCGACGTCGTAAGCAACGGAGTGCCAACCAAAAAATTGCCCAAGTAGGTGACCTAATCTAGCAAAGCACAGAGAAAACTAAACGTAGCTGAGGAGTTTCAACGTCTTCGAAACGTGCGCAGAATTATCACCTGTGTTTGCCGTACAGGTAAGATTAAAATAGTATTAACTATTGAACTAAGGTGATTTTTTTCCCTACGTTCGACAAGTAAGTATTAATTGATTAGAATGATTTTCATCCACAGTATAATGTAGCATGATGACATGAATTACATAGTAGGATCTGACTTGGACTGCAGAATTAATTATATGCCTGTTTTCGTCACGATTTTTCTGAACAAACATATTTGGCTTAGATACAAGACTCACAAAGAAGAAAACAATAATTAGCACTTTCCATTGAATTGCTTCCTGTGTGTATATACTTTTCTTTCTTTCTTTCTCTCTCTCTCACTATATATATATATATATATATATATATATATATATATATACACACACACACACTTGGAAAAGGATGCGTGGCTTTCGATCATATAATAATATAAACAATATATAAATATATGCATATATACATAGATATATGTACATACCTACATATATATATATGTATATATACATGCATATATGGGTACAGGACATTAAAAAAATGTTGACAGAATAAGAAACGAGAACATAAAAAACAAAAACATAGACAACGAACTCTTTTTCGAACAACGGAAAAAAACAAACAAACAGGGAAACGAAACATGCAACATAAAGAACATTCCCTTCATCAGTTGTTCCCTGTTTTATCTACTCCGCGTTTCGAAGATAAGGACATATATTCTTTTATTCTTTTATTTGTTTCAGTCATTTGACTGCGGCCATGCTGGAGCACCGCCTTTAGTCGAGCAAATCGACCCCGGGATTTATTCTTTGTAAGCCTAGTACTTATTCTATCGGTCTCTTTTGCCGAACCGCTAAGTTACGGGGACATAAACACACCAGCATCGGTTGTCAAGCAATGCTAGGGGGACAAACACACACACACAAACACACACACATACACATATATATATATACATATATACGACGAGCTTCTTTCAGTTTCCGTCTACCAAATCCACTCACAAGGCTTTGGTCGGCCCGAGGCTATAGTAGAAGACACTTGCCCAAGGTGCCACGCAGTGGGACTGAACCCGGAACCATGTAGTTGGTAAGCAAGCTACTTACCACACACATATATATATATATATAATTTCTTTAATATTCTCAAACAACCGAAGACCTGAGGAAGGTTTACTTACTGCAACAGCTATATTGTTCAAAATTGTACAAAAAAAATTATAAAACAAGCAAAAAGAGAAAAAATAAAGCAGAAGATACAAACAGATGAGGAAACAAAAAAAAAGTGTATTAGTTTGATTCTCAGGAAAAATGGAAAAGTCTTTGATGTTTCGAGCTTACGCTCTTCTACAGAAAGGAATGGGAAAGGAATATCCTGGCAAACTTCGTGCAAGTTTATTATTCATTATTACGATAATAGATAACTCTGATAAACTTCCTGTTGTGTTAAGATATACCTCATTGGTATGTCAGAGAGATCTGGCGTTACATGTAAGTTATCTGTTCACCGCCATTTTGGACATCCTTTTAAGCATGTTCTTTTCTTTAATGGTTTCTCAACTTTGATTCTTGATATTATCTCCCCTTCTCGTATGGAGCTGGTTTTAATCGTCTTTTAATAATTATGACACACCCTCCAATGTTGGAAACGATTGTAATAAATCAAGAATTTATTTTGTGGTATTTGAAATACCCGCACTAGTCATTGTTGTTAGGTATTACTATTGTGAAGGTATGTGGTTTAATAGAGAGGTTGCTGAGCTTATGATCCTAAAATCGTAGGTTCAATTCCTGGACGAAATGGTGACTTATATTATTAAGCAAGGCATCTCATTTCACGTTGCTCAAGCCAACTAAGCTGACGAGTACTGCTAGACGAGTACTACTAGCATGGCCCTTTCTCTCACTCTAACTGACACATCAGAGATGAGATAGTTAAAGGAAATAGACACACTAGTCACTACAGAAATGAAAACGAAAATTGACGAGTACATCAGAAGCGTGAGGAAGCTAATGAAGCCAAAGCTAAATGGTCCGAATCTAGTGAAGGCTGTACATATTTGGGCAGTATCATTACTTAGATACACAGCAGCTTTTATAGATTGAACAAAAACTGAATTAGCAAAGCTAGACAGAAGAATTAGGAAGGAATTCAATATAAATGGAGGACTCCACCCAAGGGTAGGAGTAGCAAGAATATACTTACCTAGAAAGAGGATTAATATCAGAAGACTGGAGTTAGCTAGAGTAGATATAGTCTCCTATGTAGGTAATGGTGAAGAAAGTTTATTAAAAACTGCTAGAGTCACAGTAAGACGTAGAGAAACCAAAAACCCAAACGAAGTTAAATACCAAAAAAGAGAACAGAAGCTATCTGACTGGCAGGAGAAGGCGTTGCATGGTACATTAGCAAAGATATTTACAGCAACTAGTAGTTGTGAGACATGACTATAGTTGCTGAAAGGAAAGCTGAAAAGGGAGACAGAGAGTTTGTTAGTATCTGCACAAGATCAAGCATTTAAGACTAATTAGATAAAAGCCGAGACAAAAACCAAGTAGATTCTCAATGTAGATTATGCAAATCAAAAGAAGAAAGCGTTACTGGTATAGTAAGTGAATGTAGCATGCTGACACAGAAAGAATACAATAAAAACATGACAACCTAGGGAGAGTAATCCACTGGGAGCTTTGTAGAAAACTTGGATTTGAACATATTAATAAATCGTATGAACATGAACCGGGTAAAGTGCTAAAAAGTAAGAAATACAAGATGTAGGACTGACAGAGTAATAGATGCTAGAATGCCTGATTTAGTAGTAGTAGATAAAGAGAACAGAAAGTGTCAGATAATTGACTTTACAGTCTCACATGATGAAAGAATCAATATGAGAGGTACAGAAAAAATAGCAAAGTACCAGGACCTAGCCATTGAAGTACAGAGACTATGGAAGGTGCGGGTAAAATGTTTCTCAGTAGTTATAGGTGCACTGGGAACTATGCCTAAAAATCAAAGGAAATAGGCATAAAACCCAATTTAGTACAGCTCCAGAAAACAGTGTTATTAGGGACAGCTAGGACACTTAGGAGGGTTCTTGGCATCTAAGGTTGCTTGTTGTAGCCCGATGTTAGGATTTTTTTTTCTTTTCCAACAGTCTAATCTGTTGTGTGTACATAATAATAATAATAATAATAATAATAATAATAATAATAATAATAATAATAATAATAATAATAATAATAATAATAATAATAATATTGATAATAATTGGGCTTCGTATATTTTACCCCAGTGTCACTTTGATGGCATGCTTTGCTCTCTCACTCAATAATAATAACTTATTTATTTACTGATGTCTTCTAATTCCATTCAGAAGATACACGGGAGAAAGGAAAGAAAAAAGAAAACGAAGAAGGAGAAAGAATAACAAGAGACAATATTAGTCAATATTTTTGGAATCCACGATAGAGTTGGCAAGAGTTCTACGTCTGATCAAAGACAAAGAAAGGATTTTTTTTATTCTTTCAAATATTCCTGCAACTTGCTTTATAAAAGAATTTTATTTATCCGATACTAGTAAAGTACTGCTAGAAATAGCAGCCAAATTTCCGTCAAATGAGACCAGACTCGAGCAATGTCATATTGGACAGTGAAGTCCTTGATACGCTATGTTGGGGAGGCTTGCGGTTTATTGGTTAGGGTGTTGGATTCATGATCGTAAGATTGTGGTTTCGATTCCTGGGCCGGGCGATGAGTTGTGTTCAGAAAAATATTTAATTCACGTTGTTCCAGTCTATTCAACTGACAAAATCTGTATTCTCGCGACGGACTGGCATCCCATCCAAAGAGTGAGAGTGGGAATATTTATATATATTCCATCGAAACCGGGAAAGCGGCCTTATGAGTCTATAAGATACGGAGTGGAACAGAACGGGCTATACCGTAAAAAGAAAAAAAAAAGCAGTCGAAATGGTCACAGTTTGGAATGTCGTTGATCATAGTAACAAAAGCAACAACATGATGTTTCTATAGAAACCAAAATGGTTAACATATTCGTAGAGATTTTAGTATTTGTCCAATAACAAATGTTTTTGTTTGTTTGTTTGTTTTCTTTCCTTCAAGACAGCGAGAAAGCTCCTTATGAGATCGCTCGCTCTGCTGTTTCTAAAATGGTTAACATTCGGTTTAAGATTTAAAAGAAAAATTGCAAGTTCATTACTGGAAGTTGCAGCATTCCAGTAATGAACTCCTACTTCATAAAGAGAACTTAAAAAGAGAACTAATGAAATCCTTAATTTTATTTCGCTACTGTTCCAACGTACTGTATCTAGTAACAGACACCATTGAGAATACAATTCGGTTGTTTGCACGTCGACATATAATCATCAACATTATTACATGTGGTCATTGCAATAACTCTGCATGACTGCTGAGCGAAAATCGGCGGGAACTGGCGGAAACCGGCGGAAATTAGCGGGAATAAGCGCAGAAAAAAGCTAAGCGCATAAAAACCCGTGCTAAAACTGCTGCCATAGATATTCTGACTGAAAAATGGCAAGAAAAACCTCTCAATGGCAAATACCCAAAGAGCGCGAATAATGCCGATGTTGACAAAGCCCTTACCCATCAATGGCTAATGGCTTCTGGCTTGAAATCAGAAACAGAGGGGTTTATCATAGCAGCCCAAGATCAATGCCTACCTACAAAGAACTACCAGGCCAACATATTACAGAACGGAACCTGAAGACTAAAACATTACTTGTTGTCATAGGTGCCCTAGGAATGATAGCAAAAAGGGCTGATTGTTACCTAGCTCAGATACCAGGAAACCCCAAAATGGCAGAAATTCAAAAGATAGTGCTCATGGGAACTGCCCGTACCCTACGTAAAAGACTGTCTATGCAATCTCAAATTTTAAAACAAACACATAATTTTCTTATGGTTTCTTAAAATTCTCTGGAACAACACTATGTACAAAACCAAATATATGGCACCCTAGACATAAAACCAACATGAACCTCTAACTTGTTGTTTCTTGAGGTCTCTGGGTGAAACTTGGAGCCAACTTGTACAAATGTAAAGCAAAAATCAAACATAAAATAATAATAATAATAATAATAATAATAATAATAATAATAATAATAATAAAAATAAAAATAAAAATAATAATAATAACAACAATTTTGGCACAAGGTCAGTAAATTCGAGGCAGGGGGTAAATCTATTCTATCGACCCCAGTACTCAACTGGTATTTATCTTATCGACCCCGAAAGGATGAAAGGCAAAGTCGACTCTGGCGGTATTTGAACTCAGAACATAAAGACGGACGAAATGCCGCTAAGCATTTTTCCCAATGTGATAACGATTCTGTGAGATGGCCGCCTTAACCACAGTATCTCTGACAGCAACAACACCAACAACAACAACAGCAACCACAGCAACAAAAAGAAAGAAAATTACAGCAGTAAAGATAGCAGCAAACAAAAACAAAAACAACAACAGTAACAACATCACGCCACCATCATCACCACCACCACCAACAACAACAACAACAACAACGACAACAACATCTACTAATGAATAAGTACAGATAGTATCGACATCTGTTGGTTCGAATCTTTGTGTCCAGTGACGTGTTCACATCACGTGACCTTGATTCAGCCAGAAGCCGAGACTGTCTGAATACTAATTAAAAGTACATTTCGATGACCTGTTCAACATAAAATAATTAAGTCGCCACATAAGTGTGTGTGTGTGTGTGTGAGTGGGTGTGGGTGTGTGGGTGTCTATGCACGCTTTCGTTTTGATATTTCCATAACAGTCATACATACATACATATATATATATGTATATACATACATACATACATATATATGTATATATGAATATATATGCGTGTGTATATATATATATATACACTTTATGACATATATATTACTACATACATACATAGGAGGCCTTATCGATAAGTATCCGGACTGGTGACATAGTAACGAAGCTAAAGCACGCAGAGTAAAGCCACTTGGTAAAGATTGACCTTCAATTCTTTTATGCATGCGCACAACGTTTTAACTTTGTAGCTCACTTCCGCTGTTTACAGCAGTGCTTGGAAGGAAGGTGTGTAACGTGTGATCACCGCATTGACCATGGCATTGAAAGTTGTCATGGTGATACCTGCTCAGAGGCCTACGTAAAGTCGCAGAAAGTGTATGGAGGGGAGTGTATGAACCGCACATAAGTGTACGAGTGGTTCAGACATTTCCAAGATGGCCGAAAAAATATTTGTATTGACGAACGTTCTGGGAGACCCGCAACCAGCAGAACTGAGAAAAAAACATCGCAGATATGTGTGCAGCTGAGACGAGAAATCGTCGAATCACCATCCGTGAGTTATCAGAGGATGTGCAGATTAGTTACGGCCCAGTTCAGACCATTATCACTGAAGATTTGGGTACGAGACGCGTGTCTGCCAAGTTTGTGCCAAAACTACTTTCAGCTGACCAAAAAGACACTCGGCTTTCGCTTGCACAAGATCTCCTTGATTGTGTCGAAAACAATGAAAACTTAGTAGGTCTCTGAGCAGGTATCACCAAGCTTTTAGCAAAATTTGATGCAAATTCTCTGCTCAACTTTCTCTGTTGTGATTAATGCGACGATTGCACACTACACATGTTCCTTCCAAGCACTGCTGTAAGCAGCTGAAATGAGCTACAAAGTTAAAATTTAGTGCGCATGCACAGCAGAGTTGAAGGTCAATCTGTGCCAAGCGACTTCATTCTCCGTGCTTTAGCTTAATTACTATGGCAACAGTCCGGACACTTATTGATCAGACTGTGACAAGCAGTGTTTAGTAGGGTGTGTTCAGAATGCTGTTACAACCGTTTCCTTCAACCTGGAATAACAAAACATGGCAGGTCAACTTATTAGATGTATAGTAATGATATACGAAACTTAAAACAATCCAGAGGAGTTATAAACTGCCTCTTCTAAAACAAAAGTATCAAAATTCGTCTATATTGGCGCGGGCGTGGCTGTGTAGTAAGAAGCTTGCTTCCCAAGCACACGGTTCCAGTTCAGTCCCACTGCGTGACACCCTGGATAAACAGCTATTTATAAATATTTATGATATCCCTTCATCGGAGACGGTGTGAGAGGATGATTAAGCAATAGTTAGTTTAGTTAAGATAGGAAATAGAGAGTGAATGTAGGGATATTGTATTTGTAAATCCGTCGTTTAGGCAGAATGGTAAACATATAAGATCACGATACCTTGTGAGTAAAATCCAATTGTTTTTAAGATTGGTCGTTGCCTTTGTAAATCCATTATTAAGATTCCATTTTATATATATATATATATATATATATATATATATATATATAAAGAAGATATATATATATATATATATATATATATATATATATATATATCTTCTTTTATCTTTAATCTTTTAATCTTTTACTTGTTTTAGTCATTTGACTGCGGCCATGCTGGAGCACCACCTTTAGTCGAGCAAATCGACCCCAGGACTTATTCTTTGTAAGCCTAGTACTTATTCTATCGGTCTCTTTTGCCGAACCGCTAAGTTACGGGAACGTAAACACACCTGCATCGGTTGTCAAACGATGTTGGAGGGACAAACACAGACAGACAAACATACACACACACACACACACACACACACACACATATATATACATACATATATACGACGGGCTTCTTTCAGTTTCCGTCTACCAAATCCATTCACAAGGCTTTGGTCGACCCGAGGCTATAGTAGAAGACACTTGCCCAAGGTTCCACGCAGTGGGACTGAACCCAGAACCATGTGGTTGGTAAGCAAGCTACTTACCACACAGCCACTCCTACGCCTATATATATATATATATATATATATATGTGTGTGTGTGTGTGTGTGTGTGTGTGTGTGTGTGTGTGTGTGTGTGTGCGTGTATAATATATATAGGTGATTTCGTTTCGCCTAGCTTTGAGTATTACGTTTTTTTTAACATTAGACATCTTCAAAGTTATCTCTCTCAAACGTAATACTGTAGTTACAAGCGTTTAACAGCACATATACAATAAGTATGTGACATTAATGTTTACATCACTGAGCGGTATCTAACAGTTTTTCACCCGAATTATCCTAAATATTCAAGGTAATCCCCACCACCACTAAAAAAAAAAAACGGGAACTTTTGAAAAACCCAACAAAAATAGGACAGAGTCAAGACTATTGAAAAGGTTGCAAGATGCAACGAAAATTTTAGGAAAATAAAAATAAGAAATAAGTGGAAATTTTAACGGTGTGTGTGTTAAATTTTAAGGCACAATAAGAAAATGACTCTCCCCAGACACAACAGAATATGCTTCAACATACGAAATCACATAAAAAATCTTGCAAACCAAATCCCAAAACGAAAAACAAATATAGGAAAATTCCAAATCTAACAAAATAAACAAAAAAAAAATTATTGACAAAAAGTAAACAACTTGCCTTTAAATAATCCAAAGTATTAATGCCTGAAAGCATTAATTTCCTGTAGATGGCGCCCTCTTCTACATATGCATTCTGTCAATCTGCCATTGAGGTTTCTCATTGCTTGGTGCAAACATCTCAGCTGGTATACCACGAATTTCATCTTGAATTCTTTCTTTCAGTTCATCCAGTGTCATTGGCCAAGCCGTGGAGATCCGACTTTTAAGGTAACCGCACAAGAAATAGTCACAAACGGACAAATCCGGTGATCTTGGGGGCCAGTGAACGTCACCGAATCTTGAGATGACACTATTACCGAACAACTCTTGTACAGCCGCCATTGATTACCTTGTAGTGTGCGACGTCGCACCGTCGTGAAGTTGCGGAAAATAATTCAATGCAGGTGCAACAAAAGATTGCAGCATCTCAACATATCGATCAAAAGTGACAGTCACTGTGATCTCCATTTTCGAAAAAGCAAGGTCTGATGACACCGTGTGATGAAACTGCACACCATACCGTCACCTTGCTGCTGTGTAAAGGGCGTTCATGAAATTCTTGAGGGTTGCTATCTGCCTAGTAACGATAGTTCTGTTTGTTCACATAACCAGTAAGATGAGAATGAGCCTCATATAACATCTACAGCTTGTCCAGAAATTCTTTGTTTTCGTTTATGTTTTCCATAATTTTTTGACAGAATTTTAATTTCAATTGGTGATCATTATCCTTCAGTTCTTGGACGATCTGCAGCTAGTACAGATGAAATTTTAATTCAAAATGGAGAATTCGGCAAATACTCTCTCTGGACAACCTTACTGCAGTTGCTTGCTTATGAGCTGAACAACGTAGACTCTGTAAGACTGAAACGTGTAGAACCTTGATATTTTGTGGAGTACGAACAGTTCTTGGTCGTCCTGTCGGTTTCTTTTTCGGAACCGATCCAGTCTTTTCAAAGGTTTTAATCCACATTTTTACCGCGTGCTTCGAGAGAACTTGACAATGGCGTCCCAAATTGAGATGACATTGAAACTCACGCTGCGCATCCTCCAAGCAATCATTGTTTCTGTAAAGCATTTTTATGGCGAAAGCATGCTGTTGACCGTTCCACCGATCCATGATTACTAAATTGCAAGGTTGTTTCTGCATGAAGCTCACTGTACCTCAGTGCTGCCAAATGTGCAGTGCTACATGGTTGCACGACGAATTTCAAAAGTTGCCGACATATTTGTTTAATATCTGTCAATCATATTTTTTTGTTGTTGGATTTTGATTTTTCCTATTACACGTTTCAGTCTTACAGGATTCTACACGGGTTCAGTCCCACTGCGTGGCACCTTGGGCAAGTGTCTTCTACTATAGCTTCGGGCCGACCAAAGCCTTGTGAGTGGATATGGTAGACGGAAACTGAAAGAAGCCCGTCGTATATATGTATATATATATATATGTGTGTGTGTGTTTGTGTGTTTGTGTTTGTCCTCCTAGCATTGCTTGACAACCGATGCTGGTGTGTTTATGTCCCCGTCACTTAGCGGTTCGGCAAAAAGAGACCGATAGAATAAGTACTAGGCTTACAAAGAATAAGTCCCGGGGTCGATTTGCTCGACTAAAGGCGGTGCTCCAGCATGGCCGTAATCAAATGACTGAAACAAGTAAAAGAGAGTATATATATATATATATATATATATATATATATATATATATATATATAGAGAGAGAGAGAGAGAGAGAGAGAGAGAGAGAGGTGATTAGATAGATAGAGGGCAAACTGACACACACACACACGCACACCTTCAAGAAGCTTCCACAGAATGAAGTAAAAAAATAATGCAAATAAACGGGCTCTCCTTCATTGACAACGAATCGCATGGCTAAGAACAGACGTGTATAGACCAAACAAACTAGGAATAAATCAAAGAGCTTGAAAACAAGACAGATGACCAACTGCTATCCATCATTAGCAGCAACGCCATCGTCGTCGTCGTCGTCATCGTCATCGTCGTCATCATCATCATCATCATCACCACCACTATATCCTGCAGCACCACCACGAACAGCAGCAGCAGCAGCAGCAGCAACAACATCATCAGCTGTAATAGTAATGACTATAGCAGTGCAAAAAAGCTACATCAATGACTTACCAGCTGGAAACTGCAGACAGTCGACGTGTGATGGTGTTGTTGTTGTGGTAGTGGTGGTTGCTGTTGTTGTTGTTGCTGTTGTTGTTGTTGTTGTTGTTGTTGTTGTTGTTGTTGTTGTTGTATGGAACATTCATCAATACTAAATGATTAGAACGACTAGAAAGAACCAAAATATCACGACTTTGTGTACCGTTCTCGTCGGCTAGCATAGCACGCATTATTATTATTATTATTATTATTATTATTATTATTATTATTATTATTATTATTAGTATTATTATTATTTTACTTGTTTCAGTCATTTGACTTTAGTCGAACGAATCGACGCCAGGACTTATTCTTTGTAAGCCTAGTATTTATTCTATCGAACTCTTTTGTCGAACCGCTAAGTTACGGGGACGTGTAAACACACCAATATCGGTTGTCAAGCGATGGTGGGTGGTGGACAAGCACAGACACACAAACATATGTATATATATATATATATATATATATATATATATATATATACAACGTCTTTTATCAGTCTCTGTCTACCAAATCCACTCACATGGCTTTGGTCGGCCCGAGGCTATAGTAAAAGGCACATGCCCGAGGTGCCACGCAGTGGGACTGAATCTGGAACCATGTGGTTGGAAAGCAAGCTTCTTACCACACAGCCACACCTGCACCATAATACATACGTAATAATAATAATAATAATAATAATAATAATAATAATAATAATAATAATCTTGGTGACAACAAATCTCTTTAAATTTCAAGAAACTTTCCTAGGATCCTTGTAGAATAAAGGATGGCACCCTTCTGCAGATCGATAATGCGAGTCTTAATTCCAAAATTCTTCAGCCTCTAAGGTAGGAGTTTGGGTGTCGTGCCAAGTGCACCAGTTACTTCATGAATAATTGGCATCTTAGTCTTCCACAATCTCTTCATATCTATCTAACTCTCTCCTTCTCTCGCTCTCTTTCTCTTTCTCTCTTTCTCTCTTTCTCTCTTTCTCTCTCTCTTTCTGTGAGTAGGTCCCGATATTTCTCTATTTTCTCATCTTTTTTGGTATTCATTGATATTGCAAAATCTTTTATCTTACACTGAGATTGCTTTTCCAATTGAAGGTGGGTTTGGCTCCTCTGCAATCATATATGATCTTCTTGCTTCTATAGTAAGGCCAGCCCTTGTGAAGAAATTTCATAAGATGCTGCAACATTTATTCTTTATCACAACCTCTGACTCCTGTTCATACCACTTTTCTTTCTACTTAGACACCCCAAACTTGTCTAACATCCCAATGCACTCTTTTTTCCGACAGTCAAGTCTTCGCTTACACTCTCTTTCTGTCAACTTACCTTGTTCATTTAAGGCATGGTTAATACTTCCGTCTCCTTTCCCACATATTCTGCGTTTGCTCTCTGGCTGAGATTTATCAATCATTGACTTTATCAACTTCGTCCTAATGACTTGTTCCTGGGCAGCTATATTTCTGTTTCTCACTTTAGGCTTCCGTCCGTCAGTCACAATCATCGTTCTTTACTTCCAAAATCCCCGGTTAGATGCATGTGTTGGTCACTAGTTCTATTTTTTTTTCCTTCTCTTCTTCAATTCTCCTACTGTTTCAGTAACTTTTTGGATACTTCAAGCCGCCGATAGTATTTTTTCGTCATCACGTACAACATAGCTTTTTTTTTTCTTTCCAAACACAGTATTGAAATATTAAAGGTATATTCTGCAAATAGCAATCATCTGTCCCCTTCTTTTCTTGGCAGATAAAGTCTAAAAGATAAAGACACCCTTCAGTCAGGGTATCCATGGTTTTTATGGGGCTTTTCCATGAGCAGCCCTTGAACGTCTCCTCCCTATTGAGGATTACACATTGTTGATTTTTTTTTAGATAATTTTGTTAGTCTTGTTTACTCGCAAAACACTCACAACACACTCACACAAATATACTTTTGTTTGTCCATAATGTTTTTCTTAGCTCTAGTGGTTAATAAAGAAATCATCATCATCATCATCATCATCATCATCATTATTATTATTATTATTATTATTATTATTATTATTATTATTATTATTTAGTTGTTGTCGTTATTATTGATAGATTGATTGCTTTATGTTGTACTTCATGATTACTTCATATAACTACTCTAACTTTCGTAGTTACGTGTTTTGTGAAAATCAGATTAGCAATATACATACGTCTGCCTGGGATAAGCTCGGATTCTCAGGAAAAGAAATCAGCCAACTAACTCGCATTTTAGAAATACAGTCTGTAAAACTATGTAAGACTTTTCTCAGCTTTAAAATGTGACATCGTTTTTGTTATCTCTATTCCAGCCATGGAGATTTGTATCCTTGTTAGAAACCGGTCCCTTCAAAGGAAGAATTTAAATAATCAAAAACGGATGAGAACATACATACATCCATGTTGTTGCTGCTGTTGTTGTTGGCACTCCAGTTGATCCGATCAACGGAACAGCCTGCTCGTGAAATTAACGTGCAAGTGGCTGAGCACTCCACAGACACGTGTACCCTTAACGTAGTTCTCGGGGATATTCAGCGTGACACAGAGTGTGACAAGGCTGGTCCTTTGAAATACAGGTACAACAGAAACAGGAAGTAAGAGTGAGAGAAAGTTGTGGTGAAAGAGTACAGCAGGGTTCGCCACCATCCCCTGCCGGAGCCTCGTGGAGCTTTAGGTGTTTTCTTTCAATAAACACTCACAACGCCCGGTCTGGGAATCGAAACCGCGATCCTATGACCGTGAGTCCGCTGCCCTAACCACTGGGCCGTTGCGTCTCCACTACATACATACATACATACATACATTACTTCATCTTGATAGATGGTAGCCCACCACATCCCATCACACAGTACAATCACTCCGTTGATGAGCCCTTAGATGACTTTTAAGACCAGCTACTAACTGGCAGGGTTTAAAACACAAGTGACAGATATTATTCAAGTTTCTTCTATATCTTTGCCCTTTGGAATCTGATTCTGAAGGAATGCTTTTGTGAACTAGCATATGCCTTTTAAGTCCAGATATTGTCTTACAAGTTTTCTGACATACGACACAAGTCGTAAGAGGCGGTTAGTGTCCAAGATCATTACCTATCTGGGTATTTCGATTTTCATGTGACATCATATGATTCACGTATCCTGCTTTTGACAACAGAACACGATCACATATAATACATATCCAATGTTCACTGTTGATTACAATTCCAATTGTTCCTTTGCGACAGGCCGCCCTAACTTCAGAGTGCTGAATCATCTTTTCCTCCCAGGTACTGCAACCAGTCCTAACAGCTCCTCTCTACTTGTTCCAATCTAGAACATCATTTTTCCAATCACTTTTATTCATATCTAGTTTCTTCAGGTTTTCTTTCACAGAGTCTTTATACCTTTTCATCGGCTTATGTTGTGGTCGCTTACCAGAGTTGAGCTCACTATAAAATAAAAAAAAAGACGCAAGATAGCGGGTAAGACCTTACTGGAGTACGGCACCAATTTTACAATGGATTCGTTTGAGGAAGGGAATCCGGGACACAAGTGTTTCGACATGCAGTGTGGGGGTGGCATGCAAACATACATCAGAGAGATGGAGAGGCAGAGAGAGAGAAAGAGAGAGGGGATAACACTTGAAAACAACTAAGTGGATGTAAATGGCAGTTAAGCCATGTAGAAGAGGTGTCATGTACAGCAGAGATCAGCAAGATAACCGCCATAACACTTGGCTTGAAATTACAGACCGAAGATTACGAAGGTCAAGCAAAACTCATGGGACAACAAAGAATTTACAAAGAATATTGTAATTGAGAAATATTTTTAGACCAAAAAATTTATGCTTACGTAAATTGTTTCATAATCAAATAATGAAAAAGAGTTGTTTGTAACAGAACAAGAAAAGAAAAACAAGAGAGAGAGAGAGAGAGAGAGAGAGAGAGAGAGAGAGAGCAAGGACATTTTCGCTGCTATGTAACCTTGAAACTGCTGTGACAATTACTTTTACATGTTTGTATAACATTAATATAATAATGCATTAATATATCGGTTTACTGAACCATACTGCGTTTTGAAATTAGGCTTTACATGTGTGTGTGTGTGTGTGTGTGTGTGTGTGTGTGTGTATCAAGCGTTGAACAGGAAGAATATATATATATATATATATATATATATATATATATATATATATATATATATATATATATATATATATATATATATATACACACACACACACATATATATATATTTATATATATATTTATATGTATATAGATACATATGTATATGTATTTATATATATATATATATATATGCATAATATATATATATATACATGTGTATATATATATATATATATGCATAATATATATACATGTGTATATATGCATAATATATATACATGTGTATATATATATACATACATATGTATATACACATCTGTATGAGTTGGAGGTTAAACAACCATCTAAGGGATAATAATTATACCTATGTATTTATATCCAAATTCTTACTGTTGTAGCACAATTGAATAATAGGTATGAGTAGGGATAAAGCAGAAATTTACTCAGAATTTGTAAGGCAAGTTGTATGTATATGTGCATCAGCCTGCAAACATTCATTTGGATCTATTTATTTATTACTTACAATCATATGTTCCAGTTGATCCGATCAACGGAACAGACTGCTCGTGAAATTAACGTGCAAATGGCTGAGCATTCCACAGATATGTGTACCCTTAACGTGTACCCTTAACGTAGTTCTCGGGAAGATTCAGCGTGACACAGTGTGACAGGCACAACAGAAACAGGAAGTAAGAGTGAGAGAAAGTTGTGGTGAAAGAGTACAGCAGGGTTCGCCACCATCCCCTGCTGGAGCCTCGTGGAGCTTTTAGGTGTTTTCGCTCAATAAACACTTACAACGCCCGGTCTGGGAATCGAAACCGCGATCCTATGACCGCGAGTCCGCTGCCCTAACCACTGCGCCTCCACGAGAAACAGCTGTAAGAGTACAGTATTATTCACTCATTTATTCTTATTCATTTATTTATTTACTTCTTTATTTATTTACTTACTTAAACATATGATTGTAATTAATTAATAAATAAATCCAAATGAATGTCTGCAGGCTGATGTTTGTTGATTGATTATCTTCTCCATTTTCTTCTTTGTCTTATATATATATATATATATATATATATATATATATATATAGAGAGAGAGAGAGAGAGAGGGGGGGGAGAATTAGATAGGTAGATGTACGTGTATGTATGCACGTATGTATGTATATGTGTATGTATATATGTATGCATGCATTATACTAGAATACACATACACACACAGTCATATATTTATGGTTCTTGGTCAGAATTTCGAGTGATCGTTACTTGTAGATAAAGGCGTCGAGATCAAAATGGAGGATATGATTAAAGAATTACGCACGTGCCCTAAAATAAACCCCGCTATCTTTATGGGCGCTACACCAATACGCACGTGCCTTTCTGCGTGTATGTGTGTATATACACGCATTATGTCGTTTCAATAACTTTCTACTTTCGTGGCGAACTAGTGATTGAAGTTCAAAGTTACTGGTGCGCTTCGAATAGAAAGCTTTTTTAAAAAAAGCAAACTATGTTTCAAAGGTATTTCGAAGATTATTTAATAAATAAAACGCGGAAATCTATTCCATGTATTGTATTGTTAATGATGCTTGTGTATAAACAAAATTAGAACGCGTTTTACAAGACGCTCAAGTATAATTATGGTTTTTTTTCTGAAGACTTGAAATATATTTCAAGGGAAATTTTTTTTTTTTTTTCCGGTGGAAACACAGGTTTTTAAATAAATAGAAAGCGTTTACTTCCACCGCGGAGTATAAATTATAAGTGAGAAGAAAAAAAAACGGTATTACATTTATTCCATGTTTTGCAATTGTTTCAACGATGTGTGTAGGTGACAAAGAAAACATGTTTGTAGACGCGGAAGAGAACAAAGGCTTCTGTATTATACTTTCATTCGGTTATGATTACATGGCTTTGGAGGTAATCCGGTAATATACGTTACATAATGGAAATAACTATATTAGTATTCATATTTACATACATTGTGTTTGATTCGTCAACCACACGTTGCTGAAACAAGTGTAAACCATGAAATAAATGTAGTACCAGATACTCTGTTCTTTACTTTTGTCTGTCTTTCTATCTATCTATGTATATATGTATATACATCTATCTATCTATCTATCTATCTATCTATCTATCTATCTATCTATCTATCTATCTATCTATCTATCTGACTTGCTTCTTCTTGTGTTTGTTTCTCCATTCTCCACATAACTATTATTATAAACTGCGGTTTAAACAATAAATTACCTGCCTCTGGATACCTTCTAACGAAGACGGTACCCACACAAGTAATTTCCAGGAGTGCCTCCGGATTTAAATATCCCCTGGTTGCTTGGATACTTCAGACTACCCCTGAAATATTGAAGCAATCCTATCATTTACCTATTTATATATATATATATATATATATATATATATATATATATATATATACACATACATACAGACATACTCACGCATATGTATTTATGTCTAATATGGAAAAGCCAAAAAAAGTAAAGGGGATAACAGAAACACAGTACTTTTCTATCATCAGCTGACCAATCTAGAGAACTGTCGCAGTTTCGGTGCTTACGATAAGACTAATTGTCCCTAGCTGCGCCAACAACACTGGATACGATTATGTATTGATACGCAAACGACGAAAGCAGAAACTCGCGCGCGTGCACACTCGCACAGGTGCGCGCGCATACACACGAGCACACACACACACACACACACACACACACACACACACACACATACACGTAAACCTTCATCGCCAGTACTTGAAACCAGTAAACGTCTACCTAAAACTCACGTTGCTTGTTTATAAATGAAAAGATATTGTTTCCAAAGAATTGAATTCAATTCTCATTTTGTGATTTACAATGTTATTATGGACAAGCACATACGGGTATCTGAGTGTATATATATATGTATGTAGATATATATATATAAATATATATGTATGTATGTATGTATGTATATATATATATATATATATATATATATATATATATATATATATATATATATATATATATATATATATATATATATATATATATATATACATATATATATATATATATATATATATATATATATATATATATATATATATATATATATATATATATGCATATATATATATTTATATACATATATATGTATGTATGTAGATACATATGTCTATATGTATATACACACGTCCTATGAATGTGAGTATATATGAATATGTATGTACAATGTACGTAATTAAAAATATTTCTATTGCCTACATATATACAATAATGTACACGCACACACACTCACACAGATAGATAGATAGATAGATAGATAGATAGATAGATAGATAGATAGATAGATAGACAGATATAGATACAATGACATGCTTCTGTTCTTATATATATATATATATATATATATATATATATATATATATATATATATATATATATATATATATATATATATATATACATATATATATATGCATACATCTGTGTGTATATTTAATATGTCCATGCTTATACACGGGCCAACATAATTACGTTTATGTGTATATAAATATATGATTACAAACATACACACACACATATTTATATATATACACACATACGCACATACATACATACAAACATACATACATACAAACATACATATAAATAAATATATATATATATGCACACACACACACGCAGATACACACACATAACACATGTACATTCATATCATATAAAATATGTTGCTTGCTAAATAAATAACTATGATATACTAACATCCGGTGTACAGTTCGAATTTAGGTCTTTCGTCTACCAAGTTCTTTTGTTCTAGTATTATTTTTCTTTCATTCTTTCATTTATTCATCCTACCATTCATTCTTTCTGTAATTCTGTTATATAGTGTCATACTTGTTATAGAACATTGTCCGTTCGTTTCGGACATTAATTGATAGCA
>NC_142938.1:15345138-15347638 GCF_046866305.1 Octopus bimaculoides
AGCAAAGAAAAAGACAAAAATAAAGACAGAAAATACAAAGGAAGCTGCCTGCGCGCGTGTCTCCTTTTATCCGTTCTTCTATCACGTCTTCATCGTCTTCTTCTACTTCGAATTCTCTCTCTCTCTCACCTTCTCCGTCCTCTCCACTCCCCCACCTTGCTAAAGTAATGTAGTAGCCGCTGCCGCCGTCTCTCACTCTCAAAAGCTCTCTGTCCATCTCTTCTCGCCCTTTCGTTCTTCCTCCCCCTTTTTAGCACGTTCGCTTGCTTCTCTCTCTCTCTTCGCTTATATTCTTTTTCTTCTTACTTTAGTTACCCTCACTCACAATTTTTACTTTTTCGTTCTCTCTCTCTTGCAATCCCTCATCCTCCACTGTAACTTCCTGCCTTTTTTCTGCCTCTCTCTCACTCAATTTTTCACGCTGTCTCTCACTCTCCCGCTCTCTCTCTCTCTCTCTCTCTTTCTCTTTCTCTATCCGCTCCGGTTCCATTAACTTATTTATCTCCTCTTTTTTTTTTGCTGTGTGTGTGTGTGTCTCTCTCTCTCTCTTCGCTTCGCCCTCTCACTCATTCTCTTTCTTCTCTACTCTCTCTCACACTCATTCCCTTTCTCCTCTCTTATAACAGAGTGGAGAAAAAAAATGGCCGCTCTTCCAACAGACGATGTGGAGTGGTTATTACAGGCCATACAAAAGGCAGTGTCTGCTGGGGTGAAGGAAGCCCTTTCGCAGTTACAGGTCGTCCAACCGGGCCAACCGGGCCAGCCGTTGAGGGTATTTCTACCCGGGCCCCAGCAAGTTGCAGGTGCGGTGGGGTCGTCATCATCGTCGTCGTTGTCATCGCTGTCGTCATCAGCATCGCCGCCGTCTTCTTCAGCTACTCATCCTCCTCCTCCTCATCATCATCATCATCATCAACATCATCAGCAACAGCAACAACAACAGAAAGCTCAACAGCAGCAGCATCAGCAGCAGCACTACAATCATCATCATCATCATCATCATCCTCATCAACAACATCACCTACTCCAGGAGGAACCTTCACAGCAGCTACAAACAACAGCATCCCAGCCTGGTGGTGCCAGCAACCGTACAGGATGTGGTGGAGGCGGCGGCGGCGGTGGTGGCGGCGGCGGCGGTGGTGGCGGCGGCGGTGTGTCTGGAACCGGCGTGAGCAGCAGCGGCGGCGGCGGGGGTGTCGCAGCCGCTGCCGCCGGGGGTGGAATCGTGGTGAATGCAGCTGCAGCAACAGCATCGTCTTCCTCGTCGTCTTCTACTACTACTTCATCGTCCATTGTCTCCCTCCATCAGCAACACCAATTGCAACAACAACAACAACAACAACAACAACAACAGTACTCTCCTTCGTCTGTTGCTGTGTCGTCATCGTCCGTGTCGACGCTCACCACATGTGCCGTGGCAGCGGCGGCGGCGGCGGCGGCGGCGGCTGCGGCACATGTGGCGGGAAGTGGTGCCAATCACAACAGCAACGGCGGCGGCAACAACAACAACAACAACAACACAAGCAGCAACAACAACAACAACACCAACAACAGCAACACAAACAACACCACAAACAACACAAGCCACAACAACAACAACTCCACGAACGGCAACAACAGCGGTTCCCCCCCGTCAGTGTTGAACTCTTTAAACTCTCATCTCTCCTCCAGACATGTTCAACAGCATCACCAGACTGTGTCTGCACGCACTGCTGCACTGCTTACTCCCCAGCTCAGACAACAACAACAACAACAACAACAGCAGCAGCAGCAGCAGCAACTGCAACAGTTACAACAACATGCCCATTCACAACAAGCACCACCACCGGCGGCACACCTCGGCGCCGTCTCGACGACGCGAGACAGGGATTACGAAACAACTTACGCGGGCCTCTCGCACCACGCCGCCAGCAGCTACGGCAGCGGCGTGTCGTCCGTGCACGCCGCTGCCGGTCTACCCTCGGCTTCACCCAATTCCGTGTGCAGTGATGGGAGTCCCCCGCCGTTGCAGATCGAGATGGACCAACAGCAAACCATGACATCTGACCTCCAAGTGAGTATTGCCAAAAAAAAAAAGAATTTTAAAAAATGCTACTTTCGTTTTCGAGGTGGGTGTGGGTGTCGATCGACAAACGTAAAAAAAAAAACAAAGAAATCGAATTACCGCCACCGCCACCACCCTCTTTCCATTCTATGCCAGTTTTTTTTTTGTTTTTGTTGACCTTTTTCCCTTTCTTATTACTTCCTGTACTTTTACAGAGCTTTGTTTATTTGTATGTTTTTCGGGAAAAAAAATATATATTGACATGTTGATATGTAAACAAACCAACTGTTGACATTCAGTGGCAAACAAAATATGCGTGTGCTTATAACCAATACTAATATTCTATTCTATCATTTTATATATTAAACAATTTATATTATAGATTAGATAGATAGGCAAATATACATATATATATATATATATATATATATATATATATATTTTATTATATGTATT
>NC_142938.1:15355138-15412638 GCF_046866305.1 Octopus bimaculoides
ATATATGTAATACATAACTACAAATTTAGCATTAAGGTAGATGTCAAGGCTTAGTTGTTGTCCCTCTGCTATTTATCGTTGCCCAACAGGACATTGCACAGAAATTTAAGAGAAGCTGACCATGAGAATTCCTGTATACTTATAATCTAATTCTTATTGCTGAATTTATAATCGAATTAGAGAAGTTCCAGACTTAGAAGCAAAAATCAGAAGGCTTTGAGTTTCATATGGTTATAACATTGACGTGGAAGTGCAATGGCCCAATGGTTAGGGCAGCAGACTTGCGGTCGTAGGATCGCGGTTTCGATTCCCAGACCGGGCGTTGTGAGTGTTTATTGAGCGAAAACACCTAAAAGCTCCACGAGGCTCCGGCAGGGGATGGTGGCGAACCCTGCTGTACTCTTTCTCTCACTCTTTCTTCCTGTTTCTGTTGTACCTGTATATTTCGAAGGGCCAGCCTTGTCACACTCTGTGTCACGATGAATCTCCCTGTGAACTACATTAAGAGTACACGTGTCTGTGGAATGCTCAGCCACTTGTATGTTAATTTCGCAAGCAGGCTGTTCCGTTGATCGGATCAACAGGAGTCCTTGTCGTAAGTGACGGAGTGCCAACAACAAAATAACATTGACAGAGTCTGCATAAAAGTAGTATATGGGAACTCCACACGTCCCCAGTGTATGCTATGAATGCGCAAGAGGTTTAGTGGAATCTCAAGCAGTCTAACAGAGAAGGTATGCTTTGTATGCAGCTGGTGCTCAGGGGCAATCAGTACTAAATGCACACCGACAATAAGATTCTATTAAATGCCCCAAAAGCTCTCTTCTGTTTCCTAGATGACCACCACCATCATCTTCATCATCATCATCATCATCATCTGTTCGTTTGCCATGCTGGCATGGGTTGGACAGTTTGACAGGTGCTGGTAAGGCCAGAGGCCGCACCAGGTTCCATTGCCTGTTTTGGAATGGTTTCTATGGCCAGACGTCCTTCGTAATGCCAACCACTTTACAGAGTGTAATGAGTGTGCTTTATTCACAACACCATCACCAGTGTTTTTTACTTGGCGCCAGCACCAATGGGGTGGCTATACCTAATGACAGTTTGTCTCAGCTCCACATTACTTTACCATTACCCTTTAACATTTAAACCGGCCGAATCCGGTCCAAGTATTTTACATGCTTTATGTTCAAACTGGCTAGATCCAGCCTCTCTCACCTTCCCTATAATTTCATTCTAAAAATACGAACCACATGGTTCCGGCTTGAGTCCCACTGCGTGGCACCTTGGGCAAGTGTCTTCTACTATAGCCTCGGGCCGAACAAAGCCTTGTGAGTGGATTTGGTAGACGGAAACTGAAAGAAGCCTGTCGTATATATGTATATATATGTATGTATGTGTGTATATGTTTGTGTGTCTGTGTTTGTCCCCCAACATCGCTTGACAACCGATGCTGGTGTGTTTACGTCCCCGTAACTTAGCGGTTCGGCAAAAGAGACCGATAGGATAAGTACTAGGCTTACAAAGAATAAGTCCTGGGGGGTCGATTTGCTCGACTAAAGGCAGTGCTCCAGCATGGCCACAGTCAAAAGACTGAAACAAGTTAAAAGAGTAAATCACATCATTGAAATCTCAAAGTTATTTGATAATGCAGGACTAATACAAAACGATGGGAATAAATAAGCATTACATTGGACAGGGTAATCTGAATGTTAAAGGGTTAAGTTTCATAAACATTAACACATCTGTCTCATCAGGTATTCAGAGACATCTGGTGTTTATGGTATGATTAATCCTACATATAATATCTTTGAGTATATATATTATATGTGCCTGATCCCATATCTTGATCCTATATAATATACTGCATCTGATACCATTTTTTATAAATATTTGATCTCATATTATCAAATATTTGATCCTACCTTTAATCCCATATAATATAATTAATCCCACATATAATATTTGATCATATTATAATATTTCATTTCGCTCATTATAATTTATTTTTTTATCTATGCACTCTTTTCAAGCCTAGCCAGGCTCATGGGCCTGGTTTCCCAGTTTCTATGGCGTATGTGTTCCCCTCACCAGCTGGATGGGATGCCAGTCCATCGCAGCTTTACTCAAGAAACGGGAAGAAAGAGTGAGAGAAAGTTGGAGCGAAAGAGCACAACAGGGGTTGCCACCACCCCCTACCGGAGCCTCGTGGAGCTTTAGGTGTTTTCACTCAATAAACACACACAACGCCCGGTCTGGGAATCGAAGCCGTGATCTTCTGACCGTGAATCCGCTGCCCTAACCACTGGGCCATTGCACTTCCGCACACATTATAATATCACATAATATATTTGATCCGATATATTATAATGCATTTGATTTCATGTATTCAGCTCCATATATGTTATTATTACTTCAATCCTATACAAAAGGATTTGTAGGCAGGGTTACTATGGTTATACAAGAGAAACTTTTGGATCTTAAACAATGAAATATCTCTCATGTCACAGAACACAATATCTTTTATCTCCATATCTTTGATATCATTTACAATAACAGAATATCTCTGATGTCACAAAATAGAATATCTTTGATGTCATATAATAATTTCTTGTAGCAATCATTACCATCGTTGTCATCATCATCTTTATCATCAGCATCATCATATACACATATATATGCACATACACACACACACACACACACACACACACATGTATGTATATGATGATGGCTGCCCAATCATGACCAAGGAAGACCATCACTGACCATTGCCCATGCATGAGGTTATTGCACTGACAGTTGGCTTCACCTGGGTCTGTGTTCATTGCCAAGGTGCCTCCTACTCAACCAGGCATCAGTTACTCGCCTTGGTAGCTATTGCACAGCCTTAAGTTTTAGATCCAATAGAGCTTGCACGGCACCTCATGTACCCTCCCCACCCAGAGACAAACTAGAGTGAGATATCCAGTGCCAATATGGGTCACAGGTTTGGGAATGTGAGAGCATCACGATCTCAAGCACATGCAAAAGATCTTCAAAATGTTCAACACCATTTCCTGCATCTCTGGTTTTATATCAGAATGAACTTCTCTTAGAGACATGCTTTAACAAAATCTAAGTGATGCCTCACTTCCTGTGGTTTTCTAGCATGTCGGACACCAATCAGGAATTTCTGAAGACTTTTGCTATTGAAAGATAATCATTGAACCTTCTCTCTCTTTCACTGGCCAGGTAATCATGTACCTTCTCTATAGCAAGACACCTGTTCCTGCCTCTCTGTCTCTCTGTCACACTCTAAGTTTACATCATCTGACGCAAGATCACCTTCTCCAATGCCTCCTTCCCTCTCAAAAATTCTTTGTCTTGCAAGTTACTTGATAACCCTGCCGGTGCTGGTTCCATGTAAAAAAGAATCCAGTCTACACTATGAAGTGGTTGGCATTTGGAAGGGCGTCCAGCTGTAAAACCCATGTCAAAACTGACCTCACCTACACTCGGTCCACTCTGCCAGGTGGTTGGTGTTAGGAAGGGCATCCAGCCATAAAAAATATGCTAAAACAGACACAGTAGCCTGGTGTAGTCTGCAAACTGGTCACCACCTGTCAAACAGTCCAACCCATGACACCATGGAAAATGGACGTTAAATGATGATGATGGTGACGATATACGTCATATATATATATATATATATATATATATATATATATATATATATATGTATGTATGTATATCGTCATCGTTTAACGTCTGTTGTCCATGCTGGTAATTTGGAAGCTGGTAATTTGGGGCTGGTAATTTGGGGCTGGTAATTTGGAAGGCTGCACCAGACTCCAGTCTGATTTGGCATGGTTTTCTATGGCTGGATGCCCTTCCTAATGCCAACCACTCTAAGAGTGTAACGGGTGCTTTTATGTGCCACCAGTACGGGTGCCATATGCATGACACCAGTATCTACCATGAATGCAATTTTGCTCGGTTTGATGGGTCTTCTTCTCAAGCACAACATAATGCCAAAGGTCTCGGTCATTGCCTTTGTGAGGCCCAACCCTCAAAAGGAACACACCCACTTTGCCTCCGTGACATATATATACATACATACATACATATATATATATATATATATATATATATATATATACACCCACACACAATATGCAATGAGTTTTTTGAATTATGTCTACCAAATTGAATCACAAGGCTTTGGTCAGCCTGGGGCTATAGTAGAAGACACTTGCCAAAGGTTGTTCACATTGGGACTGAACCTAGAACAATTTGGTTGGAAAGCTAATTTCTTCACTGCACACCCATATCTGTACCTATAGAATATATTTCATCTCATACAATTCAATATCTTTGATCTCATGCCATATCTCTGATATCACACAATACAATATACATCATCTCATACATAACTCTGTCTTTGATGTTATACAATGTCTCCGATATCACACAGCAGAATAGATTTCCTCTCATAGAATACAATACCTTTGCTCACATCAGTACAATATCTTTGATGTCATACACTAGAATGTATCTGTTCTCATTCAGTACAATATCTCTGATATTACACACATGATACAATATACAGTCTATATATATGTTTAATATCATGAAATATCTTTGGAAATTATGCAATACTGTACAACTGCTTTCATGCAGTATAATAGTTTCCGTCTTCTGCAATGACTTTGATCCCATAAAATAGTTTGTCCCAATTCAAGCTCAAAGCATTTCTAAGTCTTTAACACTTGTGATTCAACGCTATAAAAAACTCTCTGAGCCAAGATATTTAAATTTTATCTTATTTATTTTAAAATACTTCTCAGTTGAGAGGATCTTGTCTTTGGAATACTTGGTGACCTCACTAATGCTGGTGCCATGAAAAGAGCACCCAGTACACTCTGTAAAGTGGTCAGTGTTAAGAAGGGCATCCAGACACTAGAGTATTACACAGTCCTCCACCTCATCATCATCATCATCATCGTTTAACGTCCGCTTTCCATGCTAGCATGGGTTGGACGATTTGACTGAGGACTGGTGAAACCAGATAGCTACACCAGGCTCCAATCTGATTTGGCAGAGTTTCTACAGCTGGATGCCCTTCCTAACGCCAACCACTCCAAGAGTGTAGTGGGTGCTTTTATGTGCCACCGGCACGAAGGCCAGTCAGGCAGTACTGGCAACCGCCATGCTCAAAATGGTGTTTTTTACGTGCCACCTGCACAGGAGTCAATCCAGCGGCACTGGCAATGATCTCGCTCAAATGTCTTTACACATGCCATCTGGCACAAGTGCCAGGAAGGCGATGCTGGGCACAGGTGCCATGACGATTTCGCTTTCGCTTGCCCCAACAGGTCTTCGCAAGCCAAATCATCCAACCTATGCTAGTATGGAAAAAGGGACATTGAATGTTGATGATGATGATGATTACTAAAACCATATTTATAATCCTAAACCGCAGAATAACAGTAATATTTTTGGATACACTATATTCAAATGTCTTTGATTCCATTCCATACATGGCTCCTTCATGTAACTCTTAAAGTACAGTACCACAAGTAACTGAAACTCAAGCCAGGTCCTGAACCATGTGTAACCGTGAATCAAAAACTCGTTGTTTGAGGCCCGCAAACAGGAGATATGCACTCATCTGTGGAAGAAATAAACTTTTGCCTTATTTTAGAAAGAACTTCCAATTGTATTTTTTGTTTATTTCAGTAAAATTCTTCAGATTTATTTCTCTTGTTTTCAATTTCCAAGCATCATGACAGATATACCTCGACTTGTGAGTTTGGGGACACTACTTATAATAATAGGTTCTTTTATTCTTTTATTTGTTTCAGTCATTTGACTGTGGCCATGCTGGAGCACCACCTTTAGTCGAACAAATCGACCCCAGGACTTATTATTCTTTGTAAGCCTAGTACTTATTCTATCGGTCTCTTTTGCCGAACTGCTAAGTTACAGGGATGTACCAGTAATGTACTGGGGTTGACGTTATTGACTTACACCCTCTACTAGTATTGTGTCCTGCATTTCCTATACACTAAATATGGGTCGCTCTGTAGCGTCTCCTGTATAAGAACCTGCTTTAATCCCCTCATTCACATCATCTCCTAGCATAAAGACACCACTGCTCACACTTGGGGGTTCATAGTTTTGCAATCTGTGTTGTGACCTCACTAGTAATCCAAATCAATCTCTGTGGAATTTGAAGTCAGAATGTAAAGACGGACAAAATGCCGCTAAGTATTTTGGCCAGCATGCTAGGGATTCTAGCAGCTAACTGACTTCAAAACAAAATGAAATAATAATAATCATTATTATCTGTGATATAGGCTAGTAATTTATGTATGAAGAAAGGGAGTTAGATTCTATTGACCCCACCAGTGCTTGAACTGGTACTTTATTTTATCAACCCTGAAAGAATGGAAAAACAAAGTTAACTTAGAATATGAAAAGGTAGAAGAAATACCACAATGCATTTTGTCCAAAGTTCTAATGATTTTGCCAGCTCACCACAATAATAATAATAATAATAATAATAATAATAATAATAATAATAATAGTAATTTTTAAAAAAATTTCTTTATTGCCCACAAGGGGCTAAACATAGAGGGGACGAACAAGGACAGACAAAGGGATTAAGTCGATTACATCGACCCCAGAGCGTAACTGGTACTTAATTTATTGACCCTGAAAGGATGAAAGGCAAAGTCAACCTCGTCGGAATTTGAACTCAGAACGTAAAGAGAGACGAAATACCGCTAAGAATTTCACCTGGCATGCTAATGTTTCTGCCAGCTCACCGCCTTAATAATAATAATAATAATAATAATGATGATGATGATGATGATGATGATGGTTTCAAATTTTGGCATAAAGCCAACAAATTCTGATGACGAGGTAAGTCAATTACATTGACCCCAGTGTTCAGCTGGTAATTATTTTATCAACCCAGAAAGGATGAAAGACAAAGAGTAACTTCAGCAGAATTTGAACTCAAAATGTGAAGACAGTGGAAGAAATGCCACTAAACATATTGCTCAGCATGCTAACAATTCTGCCAGCTCGCTGCCTTAAAATGGCCAAATATTGTAAAGAAATACATTCTAATTATTTAATATCTTTGAACCTATCCTCTCAGGTTCCTTGTTTTATTATTAATGCTATACATCACATTGTCAATGGTGTCTTCACATTAGAGAATAGCTTTGATGTGATACGTTAGAATGTCAGCACTATGCGTGAACACAGACACATTACAACTAATTGTGAAATGTCTATGGATTTGTGATGGTAATGGTGGTGATTTAGTTGGTTTCAGAGTCAATAAATGTTTACTAGCTTCAACCCCATTCACCCAATAATTGCTTCTAACTGTGACTGCAAAGCCAGCTCTGGCCTTTACTTCATGACCCCTGTCTAAAGTATGTGTAATGGCAGTCATACTATGAATTTTGAAATGTTCGTGTATGATACCTTCCAAGACCTTCCAGGATTATCCAATCGTTTCATAGAGATATAAAGGGTGGCGTTCAATTTGGTGACTCTTCTTTGAAGGCGTTTCACATATGAGGGGGTGGTGAAAAGTTTTATGATTTTGGGTAAAAGAAAATACAGGGAGGATCAGTTAATTATAATTTTAACCAATGTCTTCCCCTTTCAGATTCACACACTTATTGCAGTGGTCCTTCAGTTTTTCTAAACTCTGTAAAAGAACACAGAATGTTGGACCTCCATGTAGGTCTTTCCCAATACCCTTAAAATCAGGAACTTTTCAGAACCCCCTTGTATGTAAGACTGCCTGGTACACTTCCATCAGCAGCTGACACAAAATTCACCAAGTACAGATCCATGGTCTCTCAAGACTGACATATGACTATCTATGTATGATACTTTATACTGGAATATAGAATTGATCTGAGTGATACATTCCAAAAGCTTTGTTCTTTATTATTGTTATAATTTCCTTCATTGGAAATTAACTCCGCTTGTGAAGACCTGTTGAGGCAAGTGAAATTGAAATCAAACTAAATTCGACGACTGGCACCGATGCCAATGTCGTCTCCTTCATTGGACACGAAACTCAGCTTGCGAAAACTTATTGGGGCAAGTGAAAGCGAAAATGGGATGGCACTGTGCCCGTCGTCGCCTTTCTGGCACTTGTGCCCGCAGCATGTGTAAGGACTTTCGAGCGAGATCGTTGGCAGTGCCCCTGGACTGGCTCTTGTGCAGGTGGCACATAAAATACACCATTTTGAGCGTGGCCGTTGCCAGTACCGCCTGACTGGCCTTCGTGCTGGTGGCACGTAAAAGCACCCACTACACTCTCGGAGTGGTTGGCGTTAGGAAGGGCATCCAGCTGTAGAAACTCTGCCAAATCAGATTGGAGCCTGGTGTCGCCTCCTGGTCCACCAGTCCTAAGTCAAATCATCCAACCCATGCTAGCATGGAAAGCAGACGTTAAACGATGATGATGATGATGAATTGATAAAGCTTATAAACACACTTATCGGTTGTTGCTTGTCTATATCTCACTTCTGTCTTTTTTTTTCAAAACATTTGATGTTTAACTCACATCTCACATAATCTCTTTACACTCTGTTAATTTCAGGATCTTCACTCAGAATGGAGTGTAATGGATGAACAAAATGTAAGTATAGGCTCTATAATATATGCATGTGTGTATATGCAAATGCATATGTGTGTGCGTGTGACTGTGTGTGTATATGCATTCATTTGTGTGCGTACACATATGTTTGTGTGTGTGTGTGCATGACTGATAATTTCCCTACAGTACTTTCTTTAACTGTTGTTAAGGTCCCTGGTCAGTACTGAACAGACTTGTGATCAAAGACATTCCAGATGTGACCACTTTTTTTAATTTTTAATTTTTTTTTTTTTTTCCCCAATCATTGTCTATCTAGGAGTACATTATCCAATGTGTGCCTCTTTTTTCTTTTTTTTCTCAAGATGATAGAGTTTTATTCAAGGAGAGATTTTTGCCGGTTTTTTTTTTTGTTTTTGTTTTTTCTGGCTGCTTATGTTAGAGTCTCCCCACTTGACTTACATTGTTATCGTATATATTGAGCTCGAGTGCACAACAACCGAGCAAAAGAGGGTAAAAGAGAGGACAGAAAGTAGTAATAAGTCAAGTAAAGAAAGAGCAATTGTAACCAAAATGACATGCACAGCAGACAGAATGAAACACCAGAGCACAAAGGAAGTGAACAGAAAATGGGCCATAAAAAGCAGGGCTGTGGAATCGAAACAAAAAAACTTCGACTCCAACTCTGGCTTCAACTCCTGTACTATTGGCACCTCCAACTCCGATTCCGACTCCGACTCTGACTCATGTTATAACTGGTTTATATTAAAGAATAAGGACATTGTGAATCGGAGTCAGATTTGGTATAGTTTCACCGACTCTAACTCCGACTCCAACTACCCCTTAATTGTTTCTGACTCCACGACTCCAACTCCGACTCCACAACTCCAACTCCACGACTCCGACTCCAACTCCACAACTCCGATTCCAACTCCACGACTCCGACTCCACAGCCCTGATGAAAAGGAATAGGTGCATTAGCAAATTTTGTGAAGTGTGAGATTTTTGAAGGATACAGTGTCCTAACAACTGACAATTGATGTGGGTAGTTTATTGCTTCTTATTGTGTTGTTTTTGTTTATTTTCTTTATTTGTGAAATCTTGTGTAGTAATTGAGGGAGGTTGTTGTGTAGGATATGTGTATTCTTTTCTACTCTAGGCACAAGGCCCAAAATCTGAAGACAGTAGAAATATAAGAATATATTCTTTTCTACTTTAGGCACAAGGCCCAAAATTTTTGGGGAGGGGGCCAGTCAATTAGATCGACCCCAGTACACAACTGGTACTTAATTTATCAACCCCAAAAGGATGAAAGGCAAAGTCGACCTTAATAGAATTTGAACTCAGAACATAAAGACAAATGAAATACCGCTAAGCATTTCGCCCGGTGTGCTAACATTTCTGCCTGCTCACCGCCTTGTAAGATATGTGTGCTGCGTGATTGTGTGAATATGTGCTGTTTGCAATGTGATTGCGTTGAGTGTCTTCTATTATGTTATTCAACAGGATATTTGTTATGTAGGATGGGGTTGGATACAACATGTCATGGTTGTTTACAGATTACAGTAATCTCTCAACTATCGCAGGTGTTATGTTCCAAAACCAACCGCGACAGGTGAAAACCCGTGAAATAGAAACAGTAGTACTGCACTGAATATTTTTCTTTTTTATTATTTTTATAATTTGTATATATTTATTTTATTATAAATGCAAAACAACACCACGGAGGAATGACCGTAAGCTTAGATAATAAACTGCAATAGGTGAACAGCAATATGGGAAGGGATTACAGCATTTCATTGTCGGATATAGTTGTAAGCAATGTGCGTCTTTGCCTCTGTGTGTTAGTGTGTGTATATATATCATCATCATCATCATCGTCGTTTAACGTCCGTTTTCCATGTTAGCATGGGTTGGACAATTTGACTGAGGACTGGTGAAACCATATGGCTGCACCAGGCTCCAATCTGATTTGGCAGAGTTTCTACAGCTGGAAGCCCTTCCTAACACCAACCACTCCGAGAGTGTAGTGGGTGTTTTTACGTGCCACCGGCACAAGGGCCAGTCAGGTGGTACTGGCAACAGCCATGCTCAAATAGTGTTTTCACGTGTCACCTGCACAGGAGCCATTCGATCTAATATATTCACTATGTTCGTCCAATTGTCTTTTGTTGTTTTTTCCTGTTCTTTTTGTTCTTTGATTTTCTTCTCTCTGTGTGTGTGTAAGCATATGATGTGTAAGTTGTGTTAGAGGGGTTCCCAACAATTTTTAATCTATGGATCCGTTTGATTAATAGTTCATACTGGTGGACCCCACTTCTCCCCAAGCTATTCAATGATTAAAAACTATTTTTCTAGAAACTTCTTTCTAAATCCCTATTTTTGTTTTACATGCATTAACTTGCGTAGGTTGAGCTATGTTAAAATGTTAGAGAAAGAAACCTAGCTGTTTCTTGCCATAAACACATTTAAAGCAAAATTTTTTTATGAACCCTTAATGTACTACTGTGGATTTTTCATATACTATTTTGCTTGCGTCGACCCCACCAAAAATCTTACATAGACCCCAGTTGAGAACCACTGGTGTAGCAGGTGTTCTGTTATATATGTGTGTGTGTGTGTGTGTGTATGCATACATATGACTAGGTTTTTTTTAGTTTCTCTCTTTGAACTCCTTTATCAAGTCTTTAGTCAGCCCAGGGCTATTGTAGAAGACACTTGTCCAAGGTACTGTGTGGAGGGATTGAACTCGAAATCACATGCCAAGGAAGCAAACTTTTTAACCATACAGCCATGCCTTCTTCACCTGTGAATATACCCGTGAATGTAAAAACATTAAAAAAAAAAGCAACAGGTACAACAAAGATTAATTATAAAAAAAGAATATTAATAAACAAAATAGTTAAACAACAACAACATAATTATTTATTTATAAATAAACAATCAGTAAATATAAAAATTTAAAAAAACAAACTTGAACCAACAAACAAATAAGCCACAGCAACAAAAGAAAAAAAACACACCAAAAGCAATCACAGTGTGTTTTCAGTCCAGACGTGATTGGCTGAAATTTCCAATTAAGTTCATTAGAAGAGGAAAGACTAGCTCAGTTCGTTAACAGCATTCCAATGTGGTCTGGCAATTAATCAATAGAAGACGCAAATTAGCCTCGTCAGTGGAACACACATTGAAGATAAGATCATCTTTTCACTAGGCGAGATTATTTCATGTCTGGCTGTCTGGCTAACTGGTTAGTTGGCTGGTTGGTTGGTTGGTTGGTGGAAGTAGAGATTATTGGGTTGGGTGTTGTGATATTATTGTTTTTATATATACTTGCATCATACAAGGTGGAGGCTTGGTCGTGTGGTAAGAAGTTTGCTTGCTAGCCATGTGGTTCCAGGATCAGAACTATTGTGTGGTACCTTATGCAAGTGTCTTCTACAAAAGCCTCAGGTTGATTAAAGCCCTATCAATGAATTTGATAGACAAAAAACTGAAAGTAACCTGTCATACACACACACACACACACACACACACACACACACTGACCATTTTTCACACTCTCCTGTCCCAAAAATCCACTTTCTCTATCTCCTTCCACTTCCAGTCACTTCAGAAATGTAACAACATGTGGACTGTTGGCAATTTTCTTTCTTCTTTTTTTTTTTGGACTTTTCCCTTTCTCCTTTCCAACAAAGAGCCATGCTCAAAACATTACAAACTCTCTCCTTTCACTGAGTATCAAACAAATATAATTCTTGTGCATGTGCTCCCATTCATTTTTCTTCTCATTTCATTTTTTTTTTTGTCTTTTGAATTGTTTGTTCATTGAATTGACTATATATATATATATATATATATATATATATAGAGAGAGAGAGAGAGAGAGAGAGAGAGAGAGAACGAGAGAGAGAGAGAGAGAGAGAGAGAGAGAGAGAGAGAGAAAGAGAGAGAGAGAGGGACCAAAGTGTACATACACCGTTATATTTTTATATATAAAAAATACAAAAATGGGACAAGAAAGCAAAACATTCAGACAGACGATACAAAGAAATCAAGGACGGGTCATTCGGAGTTTTCTTTCCTCAGTTGAGTTCCAGATTATCTTTGCAATTTCAGCTGGTTATACTCAAGATTGCTCCAATCTGGTCAGCCCCAAGGAAAAACTAAGCTAAGAGCATTAGATTCCTTGGAAGAAAGCAGTGAATGTGTACGAAAACAAGGACGGAGAAAGAACAGAGAAATGGTACACCAATACAAATGCAAATAACAGGACATAACAACAGGTGTCTTTCGACGAAGGACAAATTAAATTTAGCTGGTGCGTGTGGAAGTAAAGCCTTACGGCAGGAATACAAGATTGCACAGGCACAGGAAGGAATATAGAAGTTGCATGGATGGTAGTTGAACCAAGAAAGGTCAGACTTAGCCCTCTCTCTCTTTCCTTTCCCAAGCGTCCAATAACACTATCCGTATCACGTCCTCACTTTGTTGTTTTTTTTGTTATTGTTTTTTGTGTTTTTTTTAACTTATATATATATATATATATATATATATATATATATATATATATATATATATATATATATACACATACACACACATATATAGCAAACAATGAAAATGAGTGCTCAACACTGCTTTCATGGATAGAATTTCTTTATTTGTGTATTAAGGCTACCATTGGTTTCATGTTAAGAAAAATAGAGAAATATCTTAATATCCTAACAATTTTTCAAACCGATCACATGCAGGAAGGGTGTTTGTCTCCACACATATGTATGTATAACAAGAAAATGGAAATATTTTGGCATCATTTATTCTCCATTACACATGTTTCATTTGTTAATAGGAATTTCAAAGATTTACTTGCTATTTAGACTTGTAACGAATTTTCTATTCGCAATTTGTCAGACAGAAAATTTTTTTTATAATACATATTGATTGTAATATTGGAATAAAAAGATCTTCTTTGAGAAGAAGCAGTTGGGATTTCCCCTAACTACCTATATGTATGTTGTGGTATGTAGCCTTTTGCTGCTATTTCTAGCGGGTTAGATGTCCTATTACAGGCATCTCTGTATTTTAAATGAATAATACATAGTCTATTGACTGTTTTTTACTCTCGCTAGACCACTGGTGGTAAATAAAATTTCTAAAAAAATTTCTAAAATTTTATTGCTACCCTGTATTTTATTAATATATATATATATATATATATATATGTATGTATGTATATATACATATATATATTAAAATTAATTAAAGGACATAATAAGTATGTCTACCTGCTTGAAATAACAGTCAAAACTCATTATTAAATCGCCAAAAATACAGTGGTGATAACTACAGAAATCAAACGAAGGTAAATTTGGTTAAGACAATTAACGATACCTTTGTAAATTAATTATATATATATATAGGCACAGGTGTGGCTGTGTGGTAAGAAGTTTACTTCCCAAGCACATGGTTCCAGCTTCAGTCCCACAGCATGGCACCTTGTGCAAGTGTCACCTATTGTAGCTTCTGTTTGACCAAAGCTTTGTGAATGGATTTGGTAGATAGGAACTAAAAAAAGCCCATTCTGTGTGTATGTGTGTGTGCATCACTGAAACAAATACAAGTTAAAATGATAAAAGATTTATATAATATTAAAAAAATATTTTCCCAGTTATGACGCAATATATATCGTTTAATGGCGATCTTTTATTTGAAGATCAGAAAGTTTAAGTGAAACCATATCGTTAATAATCATCAATTACATGAACTGAATGTTACTTGATTTATTTGTATAATGATTAAACTCTGAATGATTTATTACAGAAAGAGACAAGTGATTTATTACAATGAAGCATTATTTATTATGAGAGATTGGAGCGATTTATAACAATTATGATTCATCTTTATAAGTAAAATGTGAATGACCAAATGATTTATTATGAAGACCAACTCAAGTGTGATTAAGAAGCTAACTACTAATCAACCATGTGGTTTTGGGTTCAGTCCCACCACATGGCACCTTGGTCAAATGTATTTTAATTGAGCCCTAGGCCAGTTAAAACTTTGTGAGTGGATTTGGTTGACAGAAACTGAAAGAAGCCTTTTGTGTGTGTGTGTATGTGTGTCTTGTCTTGAAATTGTGATGATTGTCAATAAGCATCACCATCATGCTAGCGATGTCATTTATTTTCAGATTTCCATGGAATCCTTTTTGGCCCATTGGGAAATATTATCTTACTTGGAAACATGTGAGGGTTAGCAACAAGAAAGGCATCTGGTTGAGCAAAACCTGCCTCAACAAATTCTGTCCAACCTATGCAAATGTGAGAAAGTGGACATTATAATGATAATGATGACTAAAATATGAAATCAAAACTGATTGTTATAAAAAATCGAAAATCCATTATATGCAACTGAGACAGTTTTTAATTAAACCAACCATTTATACATCATATTTAATGTATGCACACTGTCTCTAGGCCAGTTACTGCAGTATTTTTCCTGAAATAACATCTCTTGTGGACTTGTTTTTTAAAAACACCATAAATATCAGAGAGGGATCAAAATCTGGTCCAGCAGCAGCCAGTGCAAGCGCCAGATGCATTTCAGCATTCTTAGGCTTTTTCAGTGGCACATACTGTTAGCAGTCACATGCTTGGACAAGAATTTGTTGCCTCTGGTATGCCACTCCATCAGTTATAACAACAAGAGTTTCCAGTCGATCAGATCAATGGAACAGCCTGCTCGTGAATTTAATATGCAAGTGATAGATAAGAATAAAATTAAGAATCCAATATATTTCTGGGAGATTTATCAAGGTACCGAATGTGACAAGGCTGGCCCTTTGAATTACAGGTCCAATTCATTTTGGCCAGCTGAGTAGAGTGGTACAATATTTTCTGTAACTCTGGTCCACATACATACTGTTGTTTGTATATATTGATGCATTGTTGGGATCAGCAAAGAGCAGACTGTGATTTGCCATTAAATGGTTTTGGCAGTTGCTGGTGAGCATTGCAGCAATAAGTGATTATGCAGCTCCCTGGCAGCATTTGCTCATTCTTGTTCACTGATGACCATTGACATATATTGATGATGAGCTTTACTTTCACTTTCTGATCTTCAAGCAAAATATCACCTGCTTAATATTATGTTAAAATCATTAAATAAAACATAAGGAAATAGAAATATTCATGACTGTGGTTAGGACAGCAGACTTGCGGTCGTAGGATCGCGGTCTCGATACCCAGACCGGGCGTTGTGAGTGTTTATTGAGCGAAAACACCTAAAGCTCCACGAGGCTCCGGCAGGAAATGGTGGCGAACCCTGCTGTACTCCTTCACCATAACTTTCTCTCACTCTTACTTCCTGTTTCTGTTGTACCTGTATTTCAAAGGGCCAGCCTTGTCACACTCTGTGTTACGCTGAATCTCCCCCAAGAACTACACTAAGGGTGCACGTGTCTGTGGAGTACTCAGCCACTTGCACGTTATTGCAAGTGCTAGCCACATGTTCAAGTTTTACCTCAGTCATTCATTATGCTTTCTTGTAACCAGTGACTAGACGTCCCCTCCCTCTCTCTCTCTCTGTCTCTTTCTCTTTCTCTTTCTTTTGCACAAACTCAAAACACTAATTTTTTTCAAAGGTATTTCCTATAAGAAACCCTCTAACTCCCCTTGTTCCACTTTGCTTGTCTGATAAAAAGTTAATTAACATGGTCGAGTGGATTTGCAGTTAGGGAAGGCTCTCAGCTGCAATAAATATAAATAAATAAATAAATAAATGCCACTTAAAAATTGTTCCACCAAAGGAAACCCTTGTAGCCATTCAGGCGTGGAAATATTGGAATGTAGAACAATTATAACCGATAAAATAAATAAACTTAATTAAAAATAAAAATATATTAAGTCTTAAACCAAATTGATTATTTAGCTTTTGAATATAATTAATTATATTATACTCACTGATTATCAGTTACACATCAATAGTTATATTTTTTAATTTGTTCATTAGCTGCTGATTAATTTAAGTACATGCAAGGGAGGAAGGAGAGAACTTCTACATGGTTTTCTCAGCTTGCTAGAAGCAGCAGTCAAATTTCCATCATGTCACACAAAGGAATGGGGACACATTAGATAATGTAGTCCCAGATATGCATGTAGACAATAAAAGATTTTTTTTTGTTGTTGTTTAGCCCTAGGTCAGCCTCAGTCAAGCATGCCTGTGATTAACCTGTTTGTTGCCATATTTCTACTGATGCAACATGATTTTATTTCAGTTAATTTTGAGATGGGTAAAGAGTAAAGATCCCCGTTTCGGTCATGAATGACAATGGGATTGCACCTAGAAAGTTCCCCTCCAAGGCACAAGTCTGGGCAGAGTTGTTTATGGAAGACCAGCAAACACCTATGCATACCAGCCTCCCCCTCTCCATGCCACTGCTGTTATCCAAGGAAAAAGAAAAGGTTGGTACAGCTTGGAACCAGTGACTTCGCAACTCATTTCTACAGCTGAGTGAACTGAAGCAACATGAAATAGAGTATCTTGCTCAAAAATACAATACACAGCCCAGTGTGTCTGTCTGTCTGTATGTATGTGTGTATATATATATATATATATATATATATATATAGCACCCACTACACCCAGGGAGTGGTTGGTGTTAGGAAGGGCATCCAGCTGTAGAAACTCTGCCAGATCAGATTGGAGCCTGGTGCAGCCATCTGGTTTGCCAATCCTCAGTCAAATCGTCCAACCCATGCTAGCATGGAAAGCGGACATTAAACGATATATATAATTCATTCATATAAAAGGGTAAAGACCCCTTTCGGTTTGGTCATGAATGACCATGGGATTGCACCTAGAAAGTTCCCCTCCGAGACATAAGTCTGGGCAAGGTTGTTTATGGAAGACCAGCAGTTGCCCAAGCATACAAACCTCTCCTCTTCACACCACCGACGTTATCCAAGGGAAAGGCAAAGGGGCTGATACAGCTTGGCACCAGTGATGTTGCAACTCATTTCTACAGCTGAGTGAACTAGAGCAATGTGAAATGAAGTGTCTTGCTCAAGAACACAACACACAGCTCAGTTTGGGAGTTAAACTCATAACAACTTTGTCGTTATATCACTAGTGTCAGGAATATGAATTAACATGGAAACTGCATAGCCTTGGATTCAGTTCCACCACATAGCACATTGGACAAGTGTTTTCAAGTGTAGTTGTGTGGTAAGAAGATGGTGGCGAGCTGGCAGAAACGTTAGCACGCCAGGCGAAATGCTTAGCGGTATTTCGTCTGCCATTATGTTCTGAGTTCAAATTCCGCCGAGGTCGACTTTGCCTTTCATCCTTTCGAGGTCGATAAATTAAGTACCAGTTACGCACTGGGGTCGATGTAATCAACTTAATCCCATTGTCTGTCCTTGTTTGTCCCCTCTATGTTTAGCTCCTTGTGGGCAATAAAGAAATAAGAAGTTTGCTTCCCAACCATATGATTTTCAGTTCAGTCCCACTGCATGGCACCTTGGGCCGGGTGTCTTCTTGGGTTGATCAAAGCCTTTTGAATGGATTTGGTCGACAGAAACAGAAAAAAACCTATTGTGTGTGTGTATGTGTATTTGTCCGCTACTAATGCTTGATAACTGATGTTGGTGTGTTTACATCCCTGTAACTTAGTAGTTTCACAAAAGAAACGTATGTACGTGTGTGTGTGTGTGTGTTTCTTTGTCTAGACATCATGTGATGGTGGTGGATTATCTGTGGCCTGAATCCCATCGTGTAACCATCCATCATTTGTTTCGAAGTTAAGTCATATATCCTTTTTGACTGGACAGTTGTCACACGAGTCTGGAAATAAATTACACCACTTGTAGACGGTTGTGGTCATTTGCAACCATCATATAATCTCAAGGTGACAAGGTGTACACACAAAAACACACCCACATGCATCCGCATCATTCTCATCATCATCATCATCATCATCATCATCATTATTTGAATGTCTACTTTTCCATCCCTGAAAGTATCAGTAATACATTTCATGTGTGTGTGTGTATGTCTGTGTGTGTATATATATATATATATATATATATATGAAACGCCTAGTTTAGAATAGAGGCAGCTGATGAAGAATTAATCCAAGTGGCTATTTGTTTTCCTATGTGTTCGTTCCGTTGTCTGTAGTTCATTTTTCTAACATCCTGTACCCGAATATGCATCTATATACACATGTAGATGTAAGTATATACATATATGTGTGTATACATGCTTATATATCCTTCGTACTATTATATATATATATATATACATATACATGTGTATATATATATATATATATATATCGATATATACATGTATGTATGTATGTGTGTATATCTATATATATATATATATATCTATATATATATATATATATATTTATATATATATATATATATATATATACATATGTATATATACATATGTATATTTTTATATCTATATATATATATATATATATATATATATATATATATATATACATTTGTATATTTTTATACATATATACACATATATATGCGGGGCGGGGAGTACTCAAAATTTCCTTTCCCCTCATGTCCCCATCCTCCTCCTCCTCCTCCGAGTTATTAAAGATAACCAGTCTCTCGACACTTATAATCAGTGCTAGACAGATTTTTATAATTGATGTCTCTAATTACAACAACTAATCATTATTTTTCACTTTTAACCAAGTTTGCTCCACTGACTGACATCTTAACTATTCTTTTAAGAGTACACATAAACAAAAAGAACAAAAAACAGAAACAAGTAAAAGAAAGTAAAGAATTTGCTGAGTGTTTCATATTTCAGTGATGCATTCTGAGGCTGGAAATGAAACACAGGGTGTATTTTTTTGTTTTTTTAACCCTTTAGTGTTTAAACCGGCTGTATCCGGCCCAAATATTCTACTCATTTTATGCTGAAACTGGCCAGAACCAGCATCTCACACCTACCCTGCAATGTCATTCTAAAAATAAACAATTACATCTTTCAAATCTTGAAGTTACATGATAATACTAGATTAATTTTTTAAAATGTAAATGAATAAGGATTACTTTTGACATTAATTTGAACACTAAAGGGTTAAGGTGATGATGCTTATTGTCATCATCATCATCATCATGGCACACTGGAAGACTGTGACAGGCTCCAGTCTGATTCAGCATGGTTTCCTACGGCTGGATGCCCTTCCTAACGCCAACCATTCCAAAGGTGTAATGGGTGCTTTTACATGCCACCGGCACGGGTGCCATTTGTGTGACACCGGTATGTGCCACGACTGCAATTTTGCTCGGTTTGATGGGTCTTCTTCTCAAGCATGACATAATGCCAAAGGTCTCGGTCATTGCCTCCGTGAGGCCCAATGCTCAAAAGGAACTGGTTTTCATAACCATCATCATCATTGGCATCATAATTGTCATCATCATTATGGTTGTTGTCATCACTGACATCATCATCATCATAATCATCATCACTTTCATCATCGTAATCATTATCATTATCACAGTCATCATCATCATCATCATCATCATCATCATCATCACCATCATTGTCATCATCATCATTCTCATCATTAAAGTGGTGAACTGGCAGAATCGTTAGCACACCGGGCGAAATGCTTAGCGGTATTTCACTCATCACTATGTTCTGAGTTCAAATTCTGCCGAGGTCAACTTTGCCTTTTATCCTTTTGGAGTCGATAAATTAAGTACCAGTGAAACCCTGGGGTCATTGTAATCAATTAGTACCTCTCCCCACAAGCCTTGTGCCTTTAGCAGAAAGGATTATCATTATCATAATTATTGTCATCACCATTCTCATCATCATCATCATCATCATCATCATTTTCATCATCATCAGTAACATCATCATTGTTGTTGACATCATCATTGTCGGTGTCCTTCTTGTCATCGTTACCGTCATCATAACAGTCAGCATTATAATTATTGTCATCATACTTATCGTTATCATTGCCTTCACCATCACAATCAGTGATGTCATTATCTTTGTCACGATTAACGTCATCATCAATAGTTTAATTCTTATCATCATCATCATCGTCATCATCATCATCGTCATCATCATCATAATCACCAGTTTGATAGTGTAGTTGACATTTCTTCTTCCCCTTTCACTATCTTTCTCTTTCTTTTCTCTCCATATATATAGTTATATCTCTCTATTTATTTATCTATCTATCTATGTGTGTGTGTGTGTGTGTGTGTGTGTGTGTACTATTTTATTAATGCTGAAAAATCTTCACAAATCTTGACTTGGAGTTTCATGTGACCGGTCATCTGATACTTGTGACATTATACTGAGTTGCTTTGCTTCTCTGTGTGTGTGTGTGTGCGTGTGTATACATATATACACATCTATACATATATACACATATATACATATATACACATATATACATATATATATATATATTTATTTAAATACGGCAATAAGAAAATGGAGGGGATCAAGAGGTGGTATTCATCAACTTTTAGACATTATATTATGTCTATTTATTTATTTGAAAAAAAAAACAATTATAACAATATACATACATGTATAACAGATTATGCGTTACATATATAAAAATACCAGTAATTATTAAAATATATAACATAGAACATAGTTATATATATTAATAATTACTGGTATTTTGGGGGGAATTAATTTCCTTAAAATAATAGGTGTATATATAAAAATATATAGTTTATATTCATATAAAAGAAGAAAAGGAAAATGGAGATTGTGAAGTTGATAATCGTATATTATTAAGAGCAAATTAATCATCATCCCTTACAGCTGTTTCAGTTAATACTCAGTAAACATTAAATTTATGTGACCTGAGCATAATATCTTTGGATGGAAAAAATATACCATTGGATGTTTTATGTGTTGAAGACATTATGCTCAGTTAATATAAATTTAATATTTACTTAATATTTACTGAGTATTAATTGAAACAGCTGTAAGGGATAATGATTAATTTGCTGTTAATAATAAACAATTATTAACTTCACCATCTACATTTTTCTTTTTCTTCTTTTATACACACACACACACACACACACACACACACACACATACACACACACACACATATGTGCATGTATGCATATATCACCATCATCATCATCATCATTTAATGTCTGTCTTCCATGCTTGCATGGATTGGATGGTTTGACAAGAGCTGACCAGGTAGAAGACAGCATCAGACTACTGTGTCTGTTTTTGTGTGGTTTTTACAGCTGGATGCCCTTCTTAACACCCACCACAAAAAGCACCCACTACACTCTCGGAATGGTTGGCATTAGGAAGGGTATCCAGCTGTAGAAACACTGCCAGATCAGATTGGAGCCTGGTGCGGCCTCCTGGCTTGCCAGTCCCCACTCAAACTGTCCAACCCATGCCAGCATGGAAAACGGACGTTAAACGATGGTGATGATTATTATTATTATTATTATTATTATTATTATTATTATTATTATTATTATCCTCTGTTTAGACGAACTTTCCTACCTTTTCGTACAAAACCTTTTGTAACCTTCGTCCTATCTTTGTCCTTAGATGTTTTTAATTGATATTAGCCCTTGTGGCCAATAAAACGAATTAATTATTATCATTATTATTATTAAGGTGGCAAGCTGGCAGAGTTGGTTAGCACACTGGGCAAAATGCTTAGCAACATTTTGTTCCATCTGCATGATCTGAGATCAAATTCCACCGAGGTCGACCCTGCCTTTCATCCTTTCAGGGTCGATAAAATAAGTACCTGTTGAACACTGGGGTGGATTGTAATCAACTAGACAACCTTTCCCCACCAAAAATTTCAGGCCTTGTGCTTATAGTCGAAAGAATTATTATCATTATTGTATTTATGTATGTATGTATATGTATGCATGTACTTTTATATGTATATATGTGTAAACTGTGTACAGGCAGGGGCCTAAATCTTGATAGGGTGATAAGGACATTGTTGTTGTTTTTGCTGTTGTTTTCATTATATGTATGTATGTATGTAAATGTGTATATGTATATATAATTCATTATATAAATAGATAATTTTTCAGAAATAAAATGAAAACGAAGGAAAAACCTTTACTATTGTTATCTAATCGTTATGACTAAATTATAACTAATACCACCCCTGCTACTACTACTACTACTACTACTACTACTAATAATAATAATAATAATAATAATAATAATAATAGTAATAATAATAAGAATAATAAAAATAATAATGATAATAGTAATAATAATAATAATAATAATAATAATAATAATAATAATAATGATAATAGTAATAATAATAATAAAAATAATAATGATAATAGTAATAATAATAATAATAATAATAATGATAATAGTAATAATAATAATAATAATAATAAAGATAATAGTAATAATAATAATAATAATAATAATAATAATGATAATAGTAATAATAATAATAATAATAATAAAAATAATAATGCTAATAGTAATAATAATAATAATAATAATAATAATAATGATAATAGTAATAATAATAATAATAATAATAATAATAATAATAATAATAATAATAATAATGATAATAGTAATAATAATAATAATAATAATAATAATAATAATAATAACGATAATAGTAATAATAATCCCCTTATTATTACCGTTACTTTTACTTTTACTACCTGATGTGTCTTATTGTTGTAGTTATAGTTGTGGTGCTAATGAACTGGTAGACTACAATAGTTGCCACTATGGTATATTCTACTACTCAGTTACATTAGTATATCCAGTCTGACAGTTATTGATTTTTCTTCTTTTTTTTTTTATCGTGTGTGTGTGTGTGTATGTTTTGTTGTCTTTTTCTTCTTTTCTGTCTTCTTCTTTTGCAGTAATTAGAACCGATTCTGTCTTCATATGAGGACACAGATTATTATAGACATGTCTTGTCTCACAGAGGAAGACCATTTGCCTTGAGCAGGGCAAACTAGATTGAAGCTATATTCCTACGCACTTCATGCCTACCACCACCTACCCACCGACTGCATACACACACACACGCACATTCTTCCTTCTAACTTTCAATTTTTAATTAGTTTGCACTTTAAGACATCTTCGTTAATATTGGTTTGTCATTGGTCTTCAGATTTCAGGATTTCACAGAATTGTAGGTATATCTGGGAACTGGAAATGTTACATGCGGTAGATTGGCGTCCTTAACGAGGCAAAAATGGCCTGAATAATGACCTATAAGAATCATGATCACCATCATCGTTTAACATCTGTTTTCCATGCTGGTAATCGGATGGACAATTTGACTGAAGTTGATGAGTCAGATGACTGACTTAAAGTCCAATGCTTTAGCATAGTTTCCACAGCTGGATGTCTTTTCTAATACCAAACACTACACAGAGTATGCTGGATGCTTTTTCCATGGCACCAACACTAGAGAGGTTACCAAGTAATTTGCAAAACAGTATCCTCTCAACTGAGCGAGGGTGTATTATTGAGGGAGGTGATTTTGTGCTTGGCGTTCAGCGACTTATTCTTTGTAAGCCTAGTACTTATTCTATTGGTCTATTTTGCTGAACCGCTTAGTTATGGGGATGTAAACACATCAGCATCGGTTGTCAAGCGATGTTGGGGGGACAAACACAGGCACACAAACACACACGAACACACACACATACACGCGCGCGCGCACACACACACACACACGCACGCACGCACACACACACACACACACACACATACATACATATATACAATGGGCTTTTTTTCAGTTTCCGTCTACTAAATCCACTCACAAGGCATGGAAAGCGGACGTTAAACAATGACAATGATGATGATGATGTTGATGATATATCCAATACATATATACAATGCAGACATATATACATACATACTAGACTTATACATACATACATACATACATACATACATTACGTATGTATATACAATACATACATACAATACATATATACCTACGTACATACATATATACATGCATACATACACACACACACACATACACGCACTCACATACATTGTGACATACAGACAGACAGAGAGGGCAGGAGATGGAGGGAGATAGACATGTCACAACAATAAGCTGAAATAAGTGCTATGTTTGTATTATTCCATGACATAAATGGACAATTAACCCCCCACCCCCCCATTCCATTTCTCCTATTATTCCAATAATGGATGTTCTGCCTTGCTTCCAATAACAATGGAATTCCTGACTGTCTGTCTGTGTGTCACGGTAGCCCACAGTCACATCTGATGTATTCTGAGAGAGTCTGAACATGTCATAACAGTAAACTGAAAATAAAATAAAATATTGTTATTATATGCGCAGGAGTGGCTGTGTGGTAAGTAGCTTGCTTACCAACCACATGGTTCTGGGTTCAGTCCCACTGCGTGGCACCTTGGGCAAGTGTCTTCTACTATAGCCTCGGGCCGACCAAAGCCTTGTGAGTGGATTTGGTAGACAGAAACTGAAAGAAGCCCGTCATATATATATATATATATGTATGTATTTGTGTGTCTGTGTTTGTCCCCCCAACATCGCTTGACAACTGATGCTAGTGTGTTTACGTCCCCGTAACTTAGCAGTTTGGCAAAAGATGCCGATAGAATAAGTACTAGGCTTCCAAAGAATAAGTCCTGGGGTCGATTTGCTCGACTAAAGGCGGTGCTCCAGCATGGCCACAGTCAAAAGACTGAAACAAGTCAAAGAGTAAAAGAGTATGTGAGGGAGTTCTGGAAAGTTCCTGGCTCTAAGGGTATTGCGAAAGGTCTGATTGGAAGCCCAACCTCTCTATCTATCTATCTATCTATCTATCTTATTCTTTCACTGACTAAATACAGAGAATACATTCTTCTCTCCACCCTCACCTCACATACTCACTCACTATCTACAAACTTTGCATCTCTCTGATTGGTACTTCTCTCTCTCTCTCTCTCTCTCTCTTTTATCTCCTACTCTCAGTCTCTCACATACTGCCATGCTCTCTCCTCCCCCTCTCTCTCTCTCTCTCTTTCTCTCATTCTCACACCCAGATGTACTAAATAACACCATTTCTTTTCTCTTCCAACCAGACTTCTAAAGAAAATCTCCAAGACATTGATTAACTTGGTGTAATAATTGTGCAGGTGCAGCAATACAGCAAAGCTGCGATACTGCATCATAGCAATACTGCGATACAGAACAAGCCATTATCATGGGCATTCATCTTATTCTTTAGGCTTTTAATTATTCTGTATTTCATAAAACCACACTCACTCTCACACATATCCACACACAAAGGTAGCATACACACACACACACTAGCAACACATACACTCATTCTGCACCAGTATTGACTATACAATATCTATAATAACTAACTATATAGACATATATATATGTATATATATATATATATATATATATATATATATATATTTGACAGGAATGGCAACAAAAGAAAGAAAGAGACCTCAATATTATGCAAATAGAGGAATTTATCTGTAAAAATATGTGACACTTATTCAGTAGCCATGATAAAACTCTGAGTTTCGGATGGCAGGGTGGGGGATCCAGCCCAACATCTCTTCAGTTATCCAGCCATTGAAAATTCCTTTGAAAAATGACTGTCCCTTTGTTTTTAACGGTCATTTTTCAAAGGAATTTTCAATGGCTGGATAACTGAAGAGATGTTGGGCTGGACCCCCCACCCTGCCATCCGAAACTCGGAGTTTTATCATGGCTACTGAATAAGTTGTCACATATTTTTACAGATATATATATATATATATATATATATATATATTGCTTGCTTGCTTCATGCTTTTGCTTGATGGCGGCAGAGGTCTTCCTGAGTTAGTGGTGCCAGGGGCGTCATCTTGCATAGAGCCAACCAGGTCCTCCACCCCTTCCCATTGCTGGTGATTCTGTGTCAACCCTCTGCATCCTCCAAGATGACATTGAGCCTCTGGTGATCTTCCTTATTCACATCCAACCATTTGATGAGGGGCCTGCCATGGGACCTCTTTCAACCCACAGCTGCTGCCTTGAACAAGGCTCATATATCATCATCATCATCATTGTTTAACGTCCGCTTTCCATGCTAGCATGGGTTGGATTATTTAACTGAGGACTGGCGAACCAGATGGCAACACCAGGTTCCAATCTGATTTGGCAGAGTTTCTACAGCTGGATGCCCTTCCTAACGCCAACCACTCCGGGAGTGTAGTGGGTGTTTTTACGTGCCACCGGCACAAAGACCAGTCGGGCGGTACTGGCAACGGCCACGCTCAAAATGGTGTACTTTACATGCCACCTGCACAGGATCCAGTCCGGCAGCACTGGCAATGACCTTGTTCAAATGTCTTTTCCCGTGCCATCAGCACAAGTGCCAGGAAGGTGACGCTAGTAACAATCACGCTCAATTGGTGCTATTTAATGTGTCACTGGCGCGGAAGCCAGACAGCTGCTCTGGCAATGATCACACTTGGACGGTGTTCTTAGCACTCCACTAGCACAGGTGCCATCACATATATATCCTATTATAAATTTGAGTGATGTTTCCCTGTCCATTACGTTTTTATGTTCGTTAACTCCTCCTGGACCGTTGGTGCAAGGACAACGAAACTCAAACCAGCAATTACCCTAATCCCAGGGAATGTCCTAAGAGGATCTATTTTTTTGAGGGCTACCTAATTGGGGCCCCACTGACCCACCGCCCTCTTTTTACTGCATTTTAAACTAAATATATGGCATTGGCAACCAAATCGGAGCAATGACAATGGATTTCATACCATGAACTCCCAAGGACTCAACACAGAGGCATACATCAAGTGCCTGGAGGAGGTAGTGCTGCCCCGGGTTAAGAGAATCGCTGCTGGAAGAGCTCTCCACCATCCCACACAAGCAGAAGAACCTAGTCATGGCTGTCAGACAATTTCTGTGACCACATCACCCCCAACATCTGGCCACCTTATACCCCAGACTTGGTTATATATATATATGTATGTATGTATTCATTCTATCTATCAAAGAAAGCACAAACACACAAGTTCACATGTACCAGAGTTTTTGCCTTCCATATTCACTCACAAGCCTTTGATCAACTCAAGACTATAGCAGAAGGTATTTGCCCAAGGTTTCGCACAGTGGGAGTGAACCTGAAACCATGTGGTTGGGAAGCAAACTTGTTACCTGCACAACCATGTCACCCACATACAAATGGTTCTGTCTCCTTGCTTTGACTTCATGTGATACTTGTAAAACGAATGTTTCTGTCATGCAAAAAGTGTCCTTCATTTCCAATCTTCCTTGATCTTTAAAATGTGTCTGGTTGTGGAGAAATATTGCTTTACTTGGAAACAGGTATGGGTTGGCAATAGGCAGGGCATTCAGCCATAGAAACTCAATCTCAACAAACTCCGTCTGTCCCACCAACCAATGACAAGCATGAAAAACAAGATGTTAGACGATGATGACGATAGCTATGACGACAACAATGATGATGATGATGATGATGTTAGAGACCTTTCAGTATGTGTGTGCGTGTGTGTGTGTATTTATAATCCTCAAAACTTTTGGCCTGTGAATTATTTATTTAGCTCTAAAACCAAATAAAAATATACATACTCTTGGATTCTTGAATTTTGCATTGTATTTATCATGTTTATTCAATGAAGACTCTCGCTTTCTCTCTCTATCTCTCTCTCTCTCTCTCTCTCTCTCTCTCTCTCTCTCTCTTTCTCTCTCTCTTTCCTTCTCTCTGTCTCTTTTTCATTCTGTCTCTTTCTCTTTTTCTTTCTCATTCTCTATATGTATGTTTGTGAATACGTGCATATACCTACACAGATGTACAAACTACATATGTGTGTGTTTGTGTGTGTGTGTGTGTGTGTGTGTGTGTGTGTGTGTGTGTGTGTGTGTAGATAAATATAGATATATGTATATACATACATTCATACATACATACATTTACATACACATACATACAATAAGATGTTATATAATGAGAGCCAAAAAAGGAAAACAGGCACTTGGAAATATAGGTCACATATATCAAGAAATAGGACATATATATATATGTATATATATATATATAAACATGTGTAATGTATTTATTTTCAAGTGTTTATTCATTTCTGGCTATAATTAGACCATCAGTCAGAATGTATTGCGATATTTCCTGCAGCTCTACGCAGGAAATATTTCAATTTGTGTATATAAGGAACCACTTTTCACCTAAACACCTCTTATTAAAAAAAGACGATAGAGCTCAAATTTTCTCTTTTATTAAGGATGTTTTTGTGTTTTCTTTTCAGTCTTTTTACATGTCTGTGATTAGTTGTCATTTCTAAAACACATCTACGTTTAAATTAAACACTGTTTATTCATTTATCGTATGCAAACCTAAATACATTCTGTTTTATGGATGTAAGTAAGAATCATATTTGCTTATATATGATATGAATTCATGTATAATATATACCCATAATTAAGGGCAATAAACTCTCGGAAGCAAAACATATTTTTCATTTATAATAGGCAGTGACTTTTCTTTAGTATTATTACGTTTTAGACTGTTTAGTCAGATTTATTATAATTGCTGTGTAAAATGCAGCAATTATAATGCAGCAGCACCTTGAGGGGTTCAGTCAAACAAATTGACTCCAGCACTCTTTTTTTTAACCTTGGTACTTATTTTATCAGTCTTTTTAGGTAAACTACTAAGTTATGGAATGTAAACCAACATCCACTGGTTGTCAAGTGGTGTCAGGGGACAAACGCTAACACACTCACTTGCAGGGGACACACATACATGCACCCCCACACACACACGTATGAACACATACACACTCACACATGGACATGCTCATGTATATTGACAATAGGCTTGTTTCAGTTTCTCTCAATCAGATCCACTCACAAAGCTTTGTCAGTCCAAGGCTATAGTAGAAGACACTGCCCCAAAGTATCACACAGTGGAACTAAACCTGGAACCATGTGGATGGGTAGCAAACTTCTTACCACCTGAGAATGTTTAGCCAGATTTATTATAATTGCTGTATAAATATATTTAATGACATAAAAAATGCATGGGCATATTAGATGCATCTCTATATCAGCAGTACATATTCAGGAAAAATATTTTTAGTGTATGAGAGCTTATAATATTTAAAGTAACTTCACATATATGGAGTTGCTTTTTCAAGACATTGTTTCAGAAAAAAATAGTGTCTTATAAGTCATCAAATAGCTTACATCTCTTAAATGAACCAAGAATTAAATTCAAATGTGACAACAACTTCTCACTTACAGCCTAAACCAGTAGAGTTTTAAAATCTTTACTGGTTTAGGCCCATAATTGTAAAGCTGTTTTGATATGAACATTTTGGGTATCACATAATTATATCTTTTAATGAAATAAAGCATATATTACATTTATGAATTTTTTTTCCGAGATTCTTGATGTGAAATTGGGTGATGAAGCATATTGTTATATTTCGGGATTGACTTTTTTAAAATTTTTTCTGGTGGGTGGGCAGCAAGGGTAAAAAACGAAAATGACCATCCTGAAATATAACAAAACAATTATTTTTCGTATGTGTATTTCGTGTGCAAGATTCTTGATGTGGATACGTGTGTTGAAAGAAATACAATTAAACCTTGGGAGAGGCATTATGCTGGTAATAAACACACGCACTATTTCAGTCCTTTATTAATTTATCTTATTTAGGTAAACAACTAAGTTATGGAATGTAAAAAAAATAAATAAATAAATAAAAAACTAAATACTGTTTATAAATTAATAAAGGACTGAACCAGTGCGTGTGTTTATTACCAGCGTAATACACCTCTCCCAAGGTTTAATTGTAAAGCAATTATTATTACACATGAATAAATATGATATATCTTCAGTGAAGCAAAAATGTATCTCAGCCCTTTAAAATGTATGATAGAGTGACAAGCTCAGATATCAGCAAGAATATAAACCTACCGTTCTAAAATTCTATCTTCTCTCTCTCTCTCTCTCTCTCTCTTGCACAGGTATCTGCTTCCCACCCCTATTTGGTGAAGCCACGCCGCCGTAGCCGTTGGATATTGTCTGACAACAGCCCAGTAGCCACTCGAATCTGTGTCTTAGACATTGTCTGTCTACTTCCGTCGACCAGCACCTGGATCCCTATTCCGAGAGGTGACACTCGCAAGATGCTTGCCGATAGCGGCCTCATCAAGAAGCTACAGATCACGTCAACATCGACGGAAGACGAGCTGAAGCATATGATCTCGAACCTCTTCAGCGTGTCGTTCAACCTCGCTGAAGATGAGCTGCTTCCTTTCGACTACTTGCGAACGCAACCGAGTTGTAAGCGTCTGGTGCGTCCGGAAGTTACAGAGGACTGGCACTGGGGTGGACGTGAAGTGGCTAACCTGGCAGGTCAAGGCTGTTTGTATATCGTCTCCAAGATCCCATTGTCTTTAGATTCAAAGGTAAGACAAATCAGTTCCAATCTTGCTTGTTCGTGTTTTTAATTTGTTACTGTCGTTATTACTATCATCCTCCTCATCATCATCGTTATCATTATTATTATTATTATTATTATTATTATTATTATTATTCTTACTAAGGAACAATAAGAAGAATGCGACTGTTATTGTATGAAGAATATTTCTATACTTCATGTGTCTTCCACAAGTTCAAAATAATCATCTCAATCTACTTCATTTTGGTAATATTTAAGGATTAATTTTACTCCTCCCAAAGGTAAAGGAACAATAAGAAGAGCGCAACTGTTATTGAATGAACAATATTATTATTATTATTATTATTATTATTATTATTTGTAAAGAATAACAAGTTTAGAAAGGTATAACAATGCATGCACTATAGAACAAAAAATGGACTATATACCTGTTGTAACAGACTCCAGCAAATAAGATCTGAAGAAGGAATTGTAATTCCAAAATATCATCGGACTATAAATAACCAAGTTACAACAGGTATATAGTCCATTTTTTGTTCTATAGTGCATTGTTATACCATTCTAAACTTTTTATTCTTTACAAACAATACACAATGCTTCAAGCGAACTACAATACTCTATTATTATTATTATTATTATTATTATTATTCAGCCAGCATTCCAACACACAGCCTAGTGGTTATGGTGTTGCACTCACGATCTAGAAATCAGGATTTCAATTCCTAGACTGGGTGGTGCGTTGTGTTCTTGTGCAAAACGCTTCATCTCACCTTTGCTCTACAATCACTTGGACACCTGACATGTGGTACACTGTGCACCTGTTCAGACAACGTCAATTTGATGGAGCGGCTGAGCTAATGTGCAGCATGAACATTTGATCATTATAAACTTGTGCTGGTCATTCAGCAAAAAGCTGAACGCTCATACGCCATCTGCAACAGGAGAACCCATCATTAAAGCATTGGCCAAAATACCTTTAAATTCTGAGTTTAGCTCCTGCCAAGGTCAACTTTGTCATCCCTCACTCTAACAATTCTGCCAGCTCAATAATAACAATTGTTATTTCTAATATAGGCACAAGGCCTGTAATTTGAAAGAGAGGGCTGGTCACTTACATCAGCCCCAATACTTAGCTAGTACTTTAGCTAGTAAGGATGAAAGGTAAAATTGACCGTATCAGAATTTGAACTCAGAATGTAATGAGCCAGAAGAAGTACACTAAGCATTTTGCCTGATGCACTAACGATTCTACTGGCAATTTTAGGGAGATCAGGTAAGTAGATGACATCAACCCCAGTACTCAGCTGGTACTTATTTTATCAATAGCCAAAACGATGTCAGGTAAGGTTGACCTTGGCAGCATTTGAACTCACGATGTAAAGAACCAGAAGAAATGTCATTAAGTGTTTTTTCGAATATGCTTATAATTGTGCTGCTTTGATGATAATAATAACAATAATGATTTCTTTCTTTTCTTTTTTTTTTTTTTTTGCCACAGTGACATATTACGAAGGGGACATTACAAGGAGAGTTTACAATTTCTGTTGGGGTTTTGCATAAAAGATGGAGGCAAGAAAAGAGGGAAAATGAGATAAACATATGCATTGTTTGCAAAATATGTGAATACATTTATGATGCTACCCTCCTGATACAGAGGAACCTCTAGTTAGGGCCAATCAATGAACCCCACTGATCCAAGATGACCCTGACCACCAAGGGCACAAGTTTTCGCCCCCAAGTGTTGTTCTTCAATCTGCAAGAACATGTTTAGAGAAGGTCCATTCACCCTAACCACTTTTGTCACAGTCATCAACTTTTTGATAGACTTTCCAATGGGAGAACATTTCCCTCTCGACCCACACTTTCCATTCCAGTTGGATTTACAAAAAGTCAATGGGGACTTAACCAAAAATGATGTCTGTCCTCATCCATGTATGCAACCTCCTTTTTCCATGACCACTAGACAAAGGAACACTGTCTGCCTTACCTTGTTAAAAGTAGGTGGTGGAACAATCTTCACTATGGTCTTGGACAAACAGCTCTTTTGATTTAACTCCACAAGTCAGCAATACTTGAACACTGCATGAGTGCATGCAATGCAGTTTTGTCACTTTGCACACATCTCCAGTAGACCCACCTGGTTGTACTTCTGTCTTTGTATGGTTTATCTTAAATGAACAGTGCTCCTCAGTAGCATTGTCAAGCCAGGAATTTCTGGAAGTTATCCATGGTTGTCCCTGGTCTAAAAAGTGGAGGCATATGGCTCAGTGGTTAGGGTGTTGGACTCATGATCATAAGATTGTGGTTTTGATTCCTGGACCAGGCAACGCGTTGTGTTCTTGAGCGAAACACTTCATTTCACATTGCTTCAGTCCACTCAGCTGGCAAAAATGAGTAATCATGCGACGGACCAGCGTCCCATCCAGATAAGGGAATATGTACGGGGTTGATAAAATAAGTACCAGTTGAACACTGGGGTCGATGTAATCAACTCATCCCCTTCCTCCAAAATTGTTGCCCTTGTCTAAAAACTGACCAGCATCCTGTTCAGGTGGGGAATTTATATACCATGGCCCTTATGAGTCAACATGACCCAAGAAAGTAATTTTACTTTTACCTGGTCTAAAAGTCATCTGAAACAGACCAGGTAGTTCATTCTCATCACCGCCTACATTTCCCAAGAATATCATTACTCTTACCTACCTCTAGATCTCTGTATATTGCTAACATAGAATTCCACCAACTGCACAGCTCGACTGGTGGTAAGCAATGTGCACCTGATGACATTACAGGTGCCAGGCACCTAGTGTTGGTCTTTTCTTGTCCCACGAATACTATTCAAAGAGATGAACTGCAGAAAGACATATCTTACAAACAGAAATGACACCTGCTCATTGTCCAGAAAAATCTGCAGGTGTCACGGCCTCAGCTTGTGTCTGTGTAATAGCCATGGCATGTCAAGACAGCCTTCAAGAAGTTGCTGGCAACAGGTGGACCGTCTGACCAGTGGAATGCATTCTTCAGCAAAAAATGGAAAAGTAGATGGCTGCAGTCTGACCAAATGTGAACTGGGACAAGATACAGCAGTGAGGTGATAAGTTATTACAGGGGTGGACAGATCTATTAGGGATCACACACTAATATCAATAATAATAACGATGATGATTTTAATAACAATTGTAATTATACCAATGAAATCAGAAATAATATTAGTGATAGTAATATTATTGTTATTCTGCATTCACTCAAATTAGTAGTTAGTTGTTGTTGGCACTCCGTCGCTTACGACGTCGAGGGTTCCAGTTGATCCGATCAACGGAACAGCCTGCTCGTGGAATTAACGTGCAAGTGGCTGAGCACTCCACAGACACGTGTACCCTTAACGTAGTTCTCGGGGATATTCAGCGTGACACAGTGTGACAAGGCTGACCCTTTGAATTACAGGCACAACAGAAACAGGAAGTAAGAATGAAAGAAAGTTGTGGTGGAAGAGTACAGCAGGGGTCGCCACCATCCCCTGCCGGAGCATTGTGGAGGTTTAGGTGTTTCCGCTCAATAAACACTCACAACGCCCGGTCTGGGAATCGAAACCGCAATCCTATGACCACGAGTCCGTTGCCCTAACCACTGGGCCATTGTGCCTGCACTTTCACTCAAATTACGATGTAGGAAAAATGAAAGGACCTGTATAGAGATCATTCCAGTCATTTGACTTGTCAGATTGAACTCCTGTCACCAGATATAACAGTTAAGATATAATATATACGTGTAAAGACATTCGAGCGAGATCGTTGCCAGTGCCGCCGAACTGGCTCCTGTGCAGGTGGCACGTAAAATACACCATTTGAGCGTGGCCGTTGCCAGTACCGCCTGACTGGCCTTCATACCGGTGGCACATAAAAGCACCTACTACACTCTCGGAGTGGTTGACATTAGGAAGGGCATCCAGCTGTAGAAACTCTGCCAAATCAGATTGGAGGCTGGTGTAGCCATCTGGTTTCACCAGTCCTCAGTCAAATCGTCCAACCCATGCTAGCATGGAAAGCGGACATTAAACGATGATGATGATGATGATAATATATATATATATATATATATATATATATAGCACCCACTACACTCTCAGAGTGGTTGGTGTTAGGAAGGGCATCCAGCTGTACAAACTCTGCCAAATCAGATTGGAGCCTGGTGTAGCCATCTGGTTTCACCCGTCCTCAGTCAAATCGTCCAACCCATGCTAGCATGGAAAGCGGACTTTAAACGACGATGATGATGATCCTCCCACGAAGGATGATGACAGCTACACATCATGGAAAATTGAACTAAAGAAGCTGTAGGTATGGTTGGTGTAAATATCTCGGCTTGCTTATTATAATTCCTACCTCTTTGTCGTTTTTACCGCAAAGTGCTTGACCAGCAAATTGAATTCACAGAAAACCAATTTCTTTTTTTGCTGTTTTAAAATCACAGATCCATTTAGCTAATCACCCACTTGAAATATTCATTATGATATCATCATCATCATCTTTATCATTGTCGTGATGATCATTTTAATGTCCGATTTTTCATGTTTGCAGGGGTTAGACAGAATTTATTGAGGCATATTTTTCTGCCTGGGTAACCCCTTCTTTCACCAGCATCCCCTGTTTCCTCATGGCCAGCCATGTTTTCATGAAAGGCTGGAAATGATTGATATTGCTTGTATGATGGTGATGCTCGTTTACAACCTACATGCAATGTTGTGATGAGGACACACACACACACACACACACACACACACACACACACATACTCTTTTACTTGTTTCAGTCGTTTGACTGCGGCCATGCTGGAGCACCGCCTTTAGTCGAGCAAATCGACCCCAGGACTTATTCTTTGTAAGCCTAGTACTTATTCTATCGGTTCCTTTTGCTGAACCGCTAAGTTACGGGGACGTAAACACACCAGCATTGGTTGTCAAGCGATGTTGGGGGGACAAACACAGACACACAAACACATACACACACATACATATATATACATATATACGACGGGCTTCTTTCAGTTTCCGTCTACCAAATCCACTCACAAGGCTTTGGTCAGCCCGAGGCTATAGTAGAAGACACTTGCCCAAGGTGCCACACAGTGGGACTGAACCCAGAACCATGTGGTTGGTAAGCAAGCTACTTACCACACAGCCACTATATAGACACCAGTGTGACTGTATTTTTGAGAAGCCTACTTCCCAACTATGTGTGTTTGGGTTCAATCCTACTGCACAGCACCTTGGACAAGTGTCTTCTGTTGTAGCCCTGGACTGAATAAAGCCTTGTGAAAGGATTTTGAAGACGGAAACTGAAAGAAGCTCAAATATGTGTGTGTGTGTTTGTATTCGTGTGTGTGTGTGTGTGTGTGTGTGTGTGTGTGTGTGTGTATGTGTGTGCACCCTTGTCTAGACATCATATGTTGGTTGTAAATGAGTATATATGTCATGCATGCGAGGTTATTCTTTCCCAGTTTTCTGTAAAAAAGCATGTCTAGCAATGGGAAGATATTACTTTTCTTGGAAACAGATTAGGGTTGGTTACAAGAACGTGGATCTGGTTGTAGCATATATACCTCAACAAATCCTATCTGGAAAAGTGGATGTCAAAAATAACAACGAGCTTCTTTCAATTTCCATCTATTAAATCCACTTGCAAGGCTTTGGTCAGCCTAGGGCTACAGTAAAAAGCACATGCCCGAGGTGCCATGCACTGGGAGTGAACCTAGAACCTCATGATTAGCATTTCACTTTTGAAATCTTTTAAAACTACACAGATACACTGCTATGTGTGTGTCTTATATGATTGCTTTTGTAAAATTTGATTATCTTATTTTAACTCCTGGATTTAGCCATCGTTTCTTCTATACTGTATAAGAATGGCACTCCATAGGTTAGAACAATGAGGATTCTAGGTGATCCAAGCAACTGAATAGTCTGCTTGTGAAATTAACGTGTACGTGGCTGAGTATTCCACAGACATGTGTACACTTATTGTAGTTCTCAGAGAGATTCAGTGTGACACGAGTATGACAAGGCTGGTTCTTTGAAATACAGGTACTACTCATTTCTGCCAGCTGAGTGAACTGGAGCAACATGTCACCAGGAATTGAACTCATGAACTTGTGATTGTGAGCCAAATAACTTAACCACTCAGCCATGTGCCTTCACTCATATAAGAATACAGGCATCACATTCTAAATACTCATTTATGGCACAGTTCTGTTTGTTCTAATACAATTTTTGGTCTATCACAGTAAATTTTATTATCACCCAGATTTCAGTCCGTTGCCACATGTCACTCATTCTTTGGCCTCTGTTCCTCAGAGCCATCTAGTCTGGTGCCACCTTCACAGGTGCACTCTCAACTAAACTCATTATCCCTCTTATTTTTACCCTTATGTCCAAACTCCCATACCCGGCACTTACCACTATTCTACATCTGCCTCCTCATAATATTGGTCCTCTAGAATCCCCCCACCCCCTGCACGATGTTCATTGTATCAATTCCACCAGTCTTGGAGGACTTGTGAAAACCATGAGCAATTGCTCCTTCTGTCCGGATCTAATTGCTGAAATAAAGACAATCTGCATTCCACAAATTGTTTTTGTTGGCACTCCATCGCTTACGACGTCGAGGGTTCCAGTTGATCCGATCAACGGAACAGCCTGCTCGTGAAATTAACGTGCAAGTGGCTGAACACTCCACTAGACACGTGTACCCTTAACGTAGTTTTCAGGGATATTCAGCGTGACACAATGTGACACGGCTGACCCTTTGAATTACAGGCACAAAAGAAACAGGAGGTAAGAGTGAGAGAAAGTTGTGGTAGAAGAGTACAGCAGGGTTCGCCACCATTCCCTGCCGGAGCCTCCTGGAGCTTTTAGGTGTTTTCGCTCAATAAACACTCACAACGCCCGGTCTGGGAATCGAAACTGCAATCCTATGACCGCGAGTCCGCTGCCCTAACCACTGGGCCATTGCGCCTCCACGCATTCCACAAACACACAGAGTGCAATGGGAAGACTTTTTTGAGAGGAGAAATATCTCGGTCTTCACAGCATTTATTTTCATCTTTATCCTACAACACTTGGCAGTGAAGCCATTTAATACAAGCTGGAGATTATCTTCTGATCAACCAAATAGTACCATGTCATCTACAAATGTGAGCCAACCAATCCCCACTTAATGAAGGATCTTTGGAATATCATTACTCAAGAAGGTGTGTAGCTTGGAGTCTTTCCGAGTTCAAGCTGCTACTTCTCCATATCAAGAGGTTACAGCTCTGATACTATGGATATGTGGTCAGAATGCTGCAGGAAAGAATTATACAACAGATTCTTCAACTAAGCCAACTAGCAGGAGACCTAGTGGTAGACCATAAATGGAATGGTTGGATAATAATAATAATAATACCCATCGTCTCGGTTGTGCATGGGAATCCAGCAGGAAAGTTTATTGACAGTTTCTTCTGACAGGACCCTATGGAGGGAGAAAATGCATGACAGGACCCTATGGAGCAAAAGCATAAGGATTCTACCCCCCCCCCCCCCCGCCTCACCCTGTGACTTTTCAAGAAATAGTGAGTAACGAAAATGGATGGATGGAAAACAACTTGTTAAATAAATATATTTCTGTCACAATTATTCCTACTGTTACATACCCTTCTGCTGTCACACAAATTTGACCATGTCACATTTCACTCAGTCACATTAATCCCTGCTGTTACTCATTCTATTCCAATGGAATATTCCATATGCTGTCACTCAAATTTTACTGTCACACTTCACTCTATTGTCTTGTCACATTACTCTCAGTTAACACACTAATCTGTTTCTGTCACAATATGTTCTGCTGTTACATGTCCTACTATTCTGGATACTATTAAACAAAAGAGTTCCTATTGTCAAACCTTATCCAAAAATTGTTTCTGCAATCAAAAAAATGTTATGTTTGATTCAATTATTTCTCTTTAAACTGATACTACATTTTGTTACAATATTCTGTTACAAATTCTGTTATAGTTACCCCTTCTGTCTCATAAAGCTGATCTGATTCTGTTACATATTTTTTCTCACTCTTGGCACAAACTTGGTTGTGTGGTTAAGAGGTTTGCTTCACAACCACATGGTTTCAGGTTCAATATCACTGCTAAACACTTTGAACAAGTGTCTTTTACTAAAACCACGAGCCAATCAATATAAACAACGAGCTGTTCTGTTCCCACCTACCAAATACTCTCACAAGGATTTGGTCAGATCAGGGGCAAAACACACTTGCCGAAGGTGACATGCAGTGAGATTGAACCTGAAGCCATGTGGTTAGAAATCAATCTTCTTAACTACACAGCTATGCCATGCCTACACCTATATACATATATTAATATGTAGCAGAAGCAACGGAGTGACTCAAGGGCTGAGAATTTTGTGTGTTGGCACTTATCAAAAGCTCTCGGCCCTTTGATAAATGTACAAAACTGAAATTTAGTACCACTCAACCAAAACTCTTGAAAGTGATGCCATAGCATGGTTGAAACCAATAAAGGAATAATATAATTGAAGAAAAGACTATAATGTTTTGCTCAAAAATGATATTGGGGTTACACATTGGTGTTAGCTCACTGTGCTGGCCTCTGTGATAAATAGTAAAGATATATCTCAAATCTTATTCTTCATTTGTTTCTTTCCAGGCTCCACTGAAATCAATAGTGCAGGAGGTGCAGAGACAAGCTGCTGCAGCTGCTGCCGTCGCTGCAACATCTATTGTAAGCACGTTGACCACGACAACCAGCATGACGACAGGAATCTCACTGTCTGTAGATGGCCAGACGGCTTCTCTGTCCCAAGTCCACTCTGCTGCCCCACTCTCGGCTACCGCCCAGACACATGCTCTTGCACCGCTCTCAGACAGCAGAACACGCATGCGGATATGTACAAAGGAGATCGTTTGCCTCCTGCCAACCTGCATCACTTCTATACCAATCCCAAGAAGGTACACCCGGCGCATTCTAGCTGAGAAGGGTCTCGTTCAAAAGATACGTATCGCCACCTATTGGACAGAAGAACAAATTAAAACCGAAATCTCATCTCTGTTTCGTAAGCCCTACGGACTTCAACAGGGCGAAATCCTTCCGTTTGACTATCTATGTACAAAGCCAAACTGTAAACGACTGGTCAGAGCTTCAGCATCCGATTCCGTCCAGTGGGGTGGTCAAGAGGTCGCTAGGTTGGCTGGCCAGGGGTGTCTATACATAGTTTCCAGGATTCCATTATACACAAATACAATGGTGAGTGAAGCATGTTTGCATTTTTATATTCTATATATATATATATATATATATATATATGTGTGTGTGTGTGTGTGTATGTATTTATAATGTATGTTGGGCTTTGTTTGTCTGTTCTGTTATTTTTCACAGGTTTAATTTCAAGCAAGGAGTCAAAGATGGCCAACCAAGTTGTTTAAAGGATTATCATGCTGCCAAACGAAGTGATCAAAGATTCATATCATATAGATATCTCATCACAGAGTTTGCACTCATCTCCATGGGCCCTAAACCTAGAGTCTTCAACATTTGCTGCCTCATTTGACTTGGTTATTAATAAGTACCATGGGGTGTGGTGTAAGGTGCAAGTTATTCGCTTAAGGGAGTCAGTAAAAGAAATGTGAGGACTGGTTTTTCAAATGTTTTTTAATGATTTCGTTAGCTTGTGAGGTGAAGGGCAAATAGATTTTTGTCTCTCACTGGTTCAAGTGACCTAGCTGTTGACCGGTAGCCCATAGGTATTGGACAAGAAAATCATATCTCAACAACTGAATATTTAATGAAATTGCGGGCCGTATAATTGTTTGAATAATGTGTTTTAAGTGCTTGTAATATTCAATGAACCTTTACCAGGCTTGGTTGACTGAGCAACTTTTAGACCAGGGGTTTTCAAACTGTGGTCCGCGGACCACAGGGGTCCGCAAGGACAAGACAGGGGGTCCGTAGACAGCAAATACTTTTTATGGGCAATTTGATTTTATATATGTTTTTTAATCTAAATCTTTTAATTGACAATAAACCTATTTGTTAAATACTGCTAAATAAATAAATGTAAAAATATATGTTATTTTAAGCAAATATTTATGTATAAATTTCATAAGCGTTTATAAGAGGGTCCCTAAGGTAAAGCCTGAAATATAAAGGGGTCCGCAAGTCAAAAAGTTTGAAAACCCCTGCTTTAGACATCATGAAGGTAGAAGGGAGTTATATGTAGAAGGGAGTTATATATTTTATCGAAATCCTTCCAGTATAGCTTAGTTAAGCTATACACAAAAAAAAAAATCAACAGAGAACAAGAGTGTGTCGATATAGAATTTATTTTGTTACGTTTGGTTATACACCATGAGGGTGAAAGCAATTGGCTGACTGGTGCCACAGAGAAGTCCTGCTAACCAAAAGTCCCTTCACTGCCGACCAGCTCACTAGCTAGCCTGCAGTGAAGTTCCTGTCTACAGTTTGTCTGTTATAAGTCCTTGAGCAGTGCACGACACAAGAACAATTCATATATTTTCACACATACACATAAAGCCAGTATGCTCCGTTGGATGTGTAATGTCAATGTGAATACCCGTCAGAGTGTAAGTATCTTGAGAGAAAAGCTGAACATTAGAAGCATCAGTTGTGGTGTGCAAGAGAGACGATTGCGCTGGTATGGACATGTGGTGAGAATGGATGAGGATAGCTGCGTGAAAAAGTGCCACACCCTAACAGTTGAGGGAACCCGTGGAAGAGGTAGGCCAAGGAAGACCTGGGCTGAGGTGGTGAGGCAAGACCTTCGTACATTGGGCCTCACCGAGGCGATGACTACTGACCGAGACCTTTGGAAATGTGCTGTGCGTGAGAAGACCCGGCAAGCCAAGTAAGATCGTTGCCAGTGCCCCTGGACTGGCTCTTGTGCGGGTGGCACATGAGATGCACCATTTTGAGCGTGGCCGTTGCCAGTACCGCCTGACTGGCTCCCGTAGGATTTTCGAGTGAGATCGTTGCCAGTACCCCTGGACTGGCTTGTGCGGGTGGCACATAAAAGACACCATTTCGAGCGTGGCCGTTTTCGTGCGGGTGACACGTAAAAGCACCCACTACACTCTCTGAGTGGTTGGCGTTAGGAAGGGCATCCAGCTGTAGAAACTCTGCCAAATTAGATTGGAGCCTGGTCTTGCTATCCGGTTTCACCAGTCCTCAGTCAAATCGTCCAACCCATGCTAGCATGGAAAGCGGACGTTAAACGATGATGATGATGATGATGATGATGATCTACACAGATGCACACACCCACTCTTACACACACAGAAGTACAAATAAATATAGACACATATATCTACTCACTTGCTTCACACCCACTTATCATATTTGTCTCCTAAGTCACTCCTTAAACCAAACAATCAGATGTCTTTTTTATTATTTGCTGAATCTGTAGGTAGGGGTAGAGCCCATGATCCTTGCACCCCCTCTGAGACAGGTGAGATTGATAGCATTAATATTCCATTTAAACTTCTGCAAGGAAGTTTCCAATTGTTCTAATATTCTTTGAAGAAAGAACTAGGCACAGTTGTTTGAGCAGGCTTTGGATGCAAAAGGACCTTGGAAGTGAATGAAGACCATCTCATCTAGCCCTGCCTTTTCTTTTCCAAACACTTATAGAAGCTACCATATCAACAGCTAGAAATTTGACCATTACAAGAACGTAAAATACTTTGACTTCTAGTCAGAGAAGATGCATGGTCAACCTCATAAATAGCTGTTGCATTTTTTTATGATAAAGATACAATCATGTGTGTGTGTGTGTGTCTGTGTGCGTGTGTGTGTCTGTGTGTGTGTGTGTGTCTGTGTGCGTGTGTGTGTCTGTGTGCGTGTGTGTGTGTGCATTATTGATGCCGGAAAACCTTCACAAATTGTTACTCAGCTTCATATAAACATTTAATTATATATATCATCATCATCATCATCATCGTTTAACATCCGCTTTCCATGCTAGCATGGGTTGAATGATTTGACTGAGGACTGGCAAGCCAGAAGGCTGCACCAGGCTCCAATCTGATCTGGCAGAGTTTCTACAGCTGGATGCCCTTCCTAACGCCAACCACTCCGAGAGTGTAGTGGGTGCTTTTATGTGCCACTGGGACGAGGGCCAGTCACATGGCACTGGCAATGGCCACGCTCAAAAAGGTGTTTTTTATGTGCTACCTGCACGGGAGCCAGTCCAGCGGCACTGGCAATGACCTCACTTGAATGATTTTCTAATGTGCCACCAGCGCAAGTGCTAGAAGGCAACGCTGGTAACGATTACACTCTAATGATGCTATTTATGAGCCACTAGCACTATACATATATATATGTATATATATATATATATATAGGTTATGAGCGATAGTGGTGTCAATTAGATCCAAGGGTTTCAAGTAATGCTGAGTAAAGTGCTATGGATAGACCACAGTTAAGCCTCAGGTTCGGAGACTATGCGAATAAGGGGTCCAATGTAGGTACTATATCAGCGTGTGAATATCAGGATTTACTTTTTGTAATGAGATAAAAAACCAAGGCTGTGTATAATATAGAATGTAACCTGGTGCAAGGTTACTGGACATGCAGAAGACAGCACTTTTTGGTACAGCAAGGATCTTAAGGAAAGTCTTGTCTGTTTAAGGCACAGGAGAGGAAGGAGTAAAGGACTTTTGTCTCAGCTTGGTGTTGACTACTCCCTAACTGAAATTGTCCAGACCATTCCACATCTAAGTGTCTGAAATTTACAAAAATGAAGCATAATAATTTAGGTCAGGAAAGATTATTAGGAGAGTTCTAAGTATTTGAAGGACTATTGAGAGCTAGTGGATATCTAAGGTTACAGTTAGTAACTGGCTACCCACATAGATCCTGCCAGGAATATGCCAAACTTGTGTCAAATTAATAATGATAATAATAATAATCCTTTCTACTAAAGGCACAAGGCTTGAAATTTGTGGGGAGGGAACTAGTCCATTATATTGACCCCAGTGCATAACTGGTACTTATTTTATCAATCTTGAAAGGATGAAAGGCAGAGTCAACCTCAGTGGAATTAGAACTCAGAATGTAAAAGACAGACAAAATGCCGCTAAGCATTTTGCCTGGCAAAGCTTGTTGTACACACACACACATACATAACATGTGTATATGTATGCTGCAGTGTGTATCCCCAACCACGTGATGTTAGTTTGTTTACATCCCTATAACACTGTGGTTTGACAAAAAGAAAAAATAAGTACAGGGTTTCAGTGAAGATGCGTGGCATGGTGGTTAGGGTATTTGGTACATGACCGTAAAGTCGTGAGTTCGAAAACTGACAGTGCATTGAGTCCTTGAGCAAAACACTTTATTTCATATTGTTCCAGTCCACTCAGCTGGCAAAAATGAGCAGTACCTGTATTTCGAATGACCAGCCTTGTCACACTCTGTATCATGCTGAATCTCCCAGAGAATTATGTTAAGAGTACGCATGTCTGAGGAGTACTCAGCCACTTGAATGTTAATTTCATGAGCAGGCTGATCTGTTGATTAGATCAACTAGAACTTTCATCATCGTAACCAACAAAGTACTAATTACATGGCATCAGTTTGTTCACCTAAAAACCTTCACAGCTGTGCTACAGTATGGCTGTAGGCCAATGACTGAGACCTGTAAAAGATAATTACCACATAAGCATAGCTTCACACACACGCATATCCCCCACCGGGGCTTTTAAATAATTTTACAAGGCTCTGATGCTCTAACGTTTCTTATTTCTTTATTGCCCACTAGGAGCTAAACATAGAGGGGACAAACAAGGACAGACAAAGGGATTAAGTCGATTACATCAACCCCAGTGCGTAACTGGTACTTAATTTATCGACCCCGAAAGGATGAAAGGCAAAGTCAACCTCGGTGAAATTTGAACTCAGAACGTAACGGCAGACAAAATACCGTTAAGCATTTCGCCCGGCGTGCTAACGATTCTGCCAATCCACATCCTTTAATTATCACAGTCTTTCCCCTTGTTATCCACAGCATGGTGACACGGTGATCGGGGCTCTTAATCCTCTATATCTGAATCATTTATTTCACATCTGTCTTTTTTTTCCAGAGTAGCATGGGTTAGATGAATATATTATTGAAGCATTGTTTTACAAGATGCCCTTCCTGTCACCAAACCTTAGCGGTTTCTCAAGATAGGGAGCTCTCATTTTGCACATCTCTGCTGACATGAGTTGGATAGGAGCCCCAGCTTCCATAGTCTGTTTTGGCTTGGTTTCTATAGCTGGATGCCCTTCATAATGCCAACATAGGGTGTTCCAGTAGCCACCCTGTTGACTCAGGGCAGCACTACCTCCTCCAGGCACTTGATGTAGGCCTCCGTGTTAAGTGTAAGGTCATGTAGGAAGATGAACGGAGGCATAACGTCGCCATCACTAGTGATCACTCCAAACACCACTATGTTGACTGAATGTTTGATTTTTATCACTCTTGCTACATGTCCTCAGATTGCACTGTCCTCAGTTTGACACCCAAACACTCTGAAATGTTCGTATTGACGCTTCCTGTGTGAATGCCAAGCAGTACAGCATGTCGTTCCCAAATTTCTGGCAGAGTGAATTGTGTCACGGTGCCATTTTTCTTACAGATGGTGCCCAGCTGACCCTACTATACCGTGTAGTCGACAAAATCAAAAACAAACTGTGCGCATGTGCGAAATTAAAAATATAAAATGGTAACAATTTACCCATCGCACCCTCTCTATTCCCAAGCATTAAACTAATACATCCTTTTGTTGTTTACACCACCTGTCCTCGTCTGTTGTTTTTTTCATAAATTCTCCCATATATATATATATATATATATATATATATATTAAAAAATAGGGTAAAAAATCATATATTAATTAATATCGATTAATTACCAGGAAGCTAGCACATTTAAAGAATCAAAGAGATTCAGAAACAGTATCTGCAATCTCAGGGGATTAAAGTACATTTTTATATATAACGTTGACCACTAACGTGGACATTCAATGTGCTAGAAATAGATCACATCTTGTGTCTATTAAGACCTAAATTGTTCTCAACATGAAATATAGCGGAATACCAAAACGTAAGCGGGCAAGACATTTAAAATCACCGAAAAAAATCATTATTAAACAGGGACCGAGAAATAGACAGTCGGTAAGATTGTTAAATTTTGAAACCGGTCCCTGTTTAATAATGATTTTTTTCGGTGATTTTAAATGTCTTGCCCGCTTACGTTTTGGTATTCCGCTATATTTCATGTTGAGAACAATTTAGGTCTTAATAGACACAAGATGTGATCTATTTCTAGCACATTGAATGTCTACGTTAATGGTCAACGTTATATATAAATATATATATATATATATATATATATATATATATATATATATATATACACCCATATGTATATATATATACACGCACATATATGTATGTGTATATATATATGTATGCATGTATGTATATATATATATATATGTGTGTGTGTATATATATATATATATATATATATATATATAGCGGATGTAGAGGGATGTCAGTTTTGTGTGAGGTTGTTAAGAGGGGGACGAGGGGTTTGCAACAAGGAGAGATATGGAAAGTGGGTATGTGGAAGGGGTGGAAGATTTGTTAATCCCCCCCCCCCCTCGCCGAATATCTTGTGTTGGAGCAGCTAAACTAACGAAAATATCTAAATGTGGCAACCACTTTGATTAATTAATTACCGCAGTTAACCTCCTCACCTCCTGTTACCCCCACTCTGCCAACACCACCTTCCACACGCACGATCTGGATCTCAGTGGCGAGGGGGCAAGCCAACACCTACAATAACATCAACGGCATCGTTGTTGTTATTGTTGTTATTGTTAACAAAACTCTAATTGGAAAAGCTTGGGATATCACAGCTGTTATCAACATCATTATCACCATTGTCATTATCATCATCATCATCATCATCATCATCATCATCATCATCATAATTATCATCATCATCATCATCATCATCATCAGTTAATTATCATCACTCTTGTTGTCATCCTTGTTGTTAATTATCTTCAAAATAACTATTACTATCAACATTATTAATCATCTTTGTAATCAACATTATCATCATCAACATCATCATCATCATCATCATCATCATCATCGTCATCATAGTTTCTTACTTAGGAACAAGAGTCGCAATTCTGAGAGGTGGGAGTTAACTGATTAAATCAGCCCCTGTACTTAAACTAGTACTTTATTTTATTTATGCCAAAAGGATGAAAGACAAAATTGGCCTCGGTGGGATTTGAACTCAGAATGTAAAGATCCCAGCATGGCTGTGTGGTTAAGTTTGTTTCCCACCCACATGGTTCTGGGTTCAGTCCCATTGCATAGTGTACCTTCTTGAGGCAAGTGTCTTTTATCATAGCCTTGGGCCAACCAAGGCCTTGTGAGTGGATTTGGTAAATGGAAACTGAAAGAAGCCCATCGTGTGTGTCCTTGTGTCTGTGTTTGTCTCACCCCACCACTTGACAACTGATAGAATAAGTATCAAGCTTGAAGAAAATATAACTATAAGAGTCAATTCGTTCAACTAAGGTTCTTCAAGGTGATGCCCCAGCCTGGCCATAGTCTAATGGCTAAAACATCTTCATCATCATCATAATCAACAGCATTAGACAGCTGACCTCAGTGATGACTGGCAAGCTGGATGTGTGAGTCGAAGCATTACCATTTAAGCATAACTTCACACACCCCTCCTGGGGCTTTTTTTAAAAAATGATTTTGGGTTAAACTTGTTCGTTGTGGTTTCTGGAGGGAAGGACTAAATGTTTTGGTTTCAAAACTGACCCTCCTGCTTCAACAACAGGAACAACATCAATAACATCATTCAATATTAGAAACAGAGAGAGAGAGAGAGATCTACATGGTCACTGGGCCTGCTAGAAACAGCAGCGACATCTCCTTCAAATAACACCTTACACATGCACACACACATCATCATCATCATCATCATCATCATAGTTATCATCATTGGCATTTAATGTCTGCTTTCCATACTGGGGTGGGTTGTATGGTTTGACAAGTGCTAGCAAGCCAGAAGACTGCACCAAGCTCTCTTGGCTGTTTTGGCATGGTTTCTAGGTTTGGATGCCCTTACCAACACCAGCCACTTTACAGAGTGTACTGGATGCATTTTTTTTTTTTTTTTTTTTTTTGTGGCACCAGCTCTAGTCAGGTCACCCAGTTACTTGCAAGACAGGACCCCTCAACTGAGTGGGGTTGGAGAGTAGTATTGAGGGGAGTAGCTTGTGCCAGGTGATGAGAGATTAGTGAATGACAGAGGGACAGAAACAGGTATCTTGCTGTAGTGGTGATACATGGCTGCCCTTGTTGAGAAAAGAGGGAGAAGAGAGATAGAAGATGGTAAAGATGATGTGTCAGAGCATATTCTCAGGCAAATGTATATACGTGAACTGGTACAGAGAACTGAAAACATTGAGCGGACAGGTAAGTTCGTCAGAGTGAGAAAGGAAAGTGGGAGAAGGACAGGGAGAGGACAATGAGGGGGTGTTGGGAAGATATGTTGTGGGGGAGGGGGAGTTTTATCAGGGACAGATTATATGCAGGGGCACAGACATAAATGACGTATGTTTAGGACCTTAGTTTTATTTAGAATTAACTGTATGGATGACTAGACCATATTCCACTTCACCAGATATTTTAAGCATTTCATTTGTAATTCTTCATGGACCAAGGGTTTTCCTTGTCTTTATATCCTCAATAGCTTTATCTATAATACTGCTGTCAGCTCAGTTAGCTGCTCCCTCTCTAGGGCCCATATTAGGAAGATTCTTCTTCTCCCATACATTCTCCTCATTTAGTAGCCTTTCACAGTGGCACTTCCACGCCTCTTTCTTTTCAAAATCACTAAGTGCAAGTGTTTCTTCATCCATTTGTGCACACTTCTCTCTCAGATCATCATGATTCTACTTGCTCTGTAGATATTCATAGATTTCCCCATGTATATCTGGTAAAAAAAATGGGGTTCATCTGTATGATAGCCAATACCTGAAAGAGGAGCTTTGGAAAGCATGCTATTAAGTTATAATTTAGATAATATAAAATATATACATATATATTAAAGTTGACATTGGAGCTCATTGCAACCCTGTGCCTCACTGGATCCTGTCAAACTATCCAACTCTTGCTAACATGGAAAACAGACTTTAAAGGATGATGATGATGATAAATATATATATGTACATGTTTCGTGTCTCCTTGTCTTGACATTACATGATAGCTGTAAACAAGTGTCACTGTCACACAAGCAGTGTCATTTGTTTCCAATAATTTGCACAAACATGTCTGACAATGAGGAAATGCTACCTTGCTTGAAAACCGATGAGAGCGTTTTCAGGATGGGTATCCAGCCGTAGAAACTCTGCCTCAGTAAGTTCCGTCTAACTCATGCAAGCATTGGAAAAGAAGACATTAAAAACTGATGGTGATACAAACACACACACACACACACACACACACTTGCTGCCAGTTATGCAAACCACAGTATTTGAAGGTCAACTGAATTTATGTTTTGACAAGACTAATAGTCAAAATATAAATACAATTACTGGAACAAAGAACAGTAGTAGTAGTAGTAGTAGTAGTAGTCCTTTCTATTAAGGTACAACATGGCCTGAAATTTGGGGGCAGGAGAAAGTCCGATTACATCGATCCCCAGTACGTAACTGGTACTTATTTCATTGACCCTGAAAGGATGAAAGGCGAAATCGACCCTGATAACATTTGAACTCAGAATGTATAGGTGGACAGCATTTTTCCCTGCATGTCGATGATTATGCCATTAATAATAATAATAATAATTCTTTAATAATAATGGTTTCAAATTTTGGCACAGAGCCAGCAGTTTTTGAGTGGGCTGGTCAGTCAATTACATCAATCTCCAGGTGCACAGTGTGCCACATGTCAGGTGTCGAAGCGATCACAGAACAATGCGAGATGAAGTGTTTTGCTCAAGAACACTATGTATCACCCGGTCTAAGAACTGAAATCCTGATTACTAAATCATGAGTTCAACACCCTAACCACTAGGCCATGCACCCTCAGTAGTAATAATAATAATAATAATAATAATAATAATAATAATAATAATAATAATAATAATAATAATAATAATAACATACAGAAAATTGCACTACTGGGTACTGCACACATTCTACGCAAAACACTTTCAATACAGTAAACAAAAGAGCACCACAGCAAACCACAGCACATACCCAAGGCGCACAGAGCTGCGCTCGGTAGTGAAGTGAAAGCACGTTATAAAAATAAAACTACTGAATAGTAATAATAATAATATATTCAGACAAATACATAACAAAAACACCAGGACTTACAAATATATATAACATACAGAAAATTGCACTACTGGGTACTGCACACATTCTACGCAAAACACTTTCAATACAGTAAACATAAGAGCACCACAGCAAACCACAGCACATACCCAAGGCGCACAGAGCTGCGCTCGGTAGTGAAGTGAAAGCACGTTATAAAAATAAAAATAAAACTACTGAATAATAATAATAATAATAATAATAATTATTATTATTATTATTATTATTATTATTATTATTATTATTATTATTATTATTATTATTATCATCATTATTCTTTCTACTGAAGGCACAAGGCCTGAAATTTGGTGGGAGGAGACTGGTCAATTACATCAACCCAAGTGTTTTACTGGTACTTAATTTATCAACCTCAAAAGGATTAAAGGCAAAGTCAACCTCAGCGGAATAATAATAATAATCATCATCATCGTCGCTTAACGTCACTTAACGTCCGCTTTCCATGCTGACATGGGTTGGACAGTTTGACTGAGGACTGGTGAGCCAGAAGCCTGCACCAGGCTCCAATCTGATCTGGCAAAGTTTCTACAGTTGGATGCCCTTCCTAATGCCAACCACTCCAAGAGTGTAGTGGGTGCGTTTACGTGCCACCGGCACGAGGGCTAGTCAGGTGGTACTGGCAATGACCACTGGCAATGTGCACAGCAGCACTAACATCGGCCATGCTCAAATGTTGTTTCTCACATGCCACCGGCACATGTGCCAGTAAGGCAATGCTAGCAACGATCATGCTCAAATGGTGCTTCATGTCAGCGATTTTGATTTTGATTTCACTTGCCTCAATAGGTCTTCGCATGCAAAGTCTATTGTCCAATGAATGAAGAGTACTCATAAGTGGGCTGGTTATACACCACTGGCATAGGCCACGGGTTATGGTCTCACTTGGCTTGTCAGGTCTTCTCAAGCACAGCATATCTCCAAAGCTCTCGGTCACTAGTCATTGCCTCGTTGAGGCCCAATGTTCGAAGGTCATGCTTCACCACCTCATCCCAGGTCTTCCTGGATCTACCTGTTCCACAGGTTCCCACAACTGCTAGGGTGTGACACTTTTTCACACAGCTGTCCTCATCCATTCGCAACCTAGACCATACCAGCGCAGTCGTCTCTTTTGCACACCACATCTGATGCTTCTTAAGTCCAACTTTTCTCTCAGGGCGCTTACACTCTGTCATGTATGCACACTGACATTACACATCCAGCGGAGCATACTGGTTTCTTGCCGTTTATTCAATTTTTTTTATATCCACTCTACTAATATGTGGTGTTGCAAAGTCACATTTTTTTCCTTTACAATCATATCTGGTCTCCTTAACTTAGTAGTATTGTCAGTCTTTATGGAGAAATTCCATAAAATCTTGTAATTACTGTTCAGTATCACAGTATCTTGCTCGTGTTCACACAACTTTTCTGCTACTAATCTTGTTTGTGCTTATACTCTTTATATGCTAGCTTACTGCTTTTACTTCAGAGATGGTTAATACTTTCATCACTTTTTCTACAGATTCAGCATTTACTCTCTGACTTAGTTTTATCAATCTTTGCCTTTATCAAATTAGTTCTAACGGCTTTCTACTGAGCAGCTATAATTTGAGATTCAATTTCTTGTTTCAAGTTTCGATCTGTCAGCCACAGCCAGCATTTATTTTTTACTTCCAAAATCTTTTGTTTATTGCATGAATTGGCCGTGTTATTCCTTCTCTTTCCAATTATCTGTCTTGTTATTTTTCTGAAGTAGGCTGAAATTTGAAGGAGATTTGCCTGCTGATGCTAACAGGTTGAGTAACTATGTATCTTATTATTTGGCTCACTTCTTTGATTGGAAGGAGATGATTAAGTACAGCTGTTTGGACACTAACAATTTGGCATGGCTAACTGGACATTCAACTTGGCATGGATGGGAATCACAGACACACACACACACACACACACACACATTCATGCATGTACGTGCATGCAGGAATATACATATAAACATATGTGTGACTGAGAGAGAAAGAGGGGGTGAGAGAGGGACAGAGACCTTATAATTGACTTATGATTACTTTGGTTTACTACGTCTTCTTCATTGGACACGAGACTCGGCTTGTGAAGACCTGTTGGGGCAAGCGAAGTGAAATCATGATGGCACCTGTGCCCAGCGTCGCCTTTCTGGCACTTGTACCAGTGGCATGTGTAAAGACATTCAAGTGAGATCATTGCCAGTGCTGCAGGACTGTGCAGGTTGCATGTAAAATGCACCATTTTGACCTTGGCCGTTGCCAGTACCTCCTGACTGGCCTTTGTGCCTGTGGCACGTAAAAGCACCTACTACACTCTCGGAGTGGTTGGCGTTAGGAAGGGCATCCAGCTATAGAAACTCTGCCAAATCAGATTGGAGCCTGGTGTCGCCTCCTGGTCCACCAGTCCTCAGTCAAATCGTCCAACCCATGCTAGCATGGAAAGCGGACGTTAAACGGTGATGATGATGATGATGATCAACTCACTCCATTAACTAACTCTTTCATTAATGCATTCCTGCATTGACTCACTCTTTCATTGATTCCTTCCCCTATTGACTCACTCCATTCACTCACCGTTCTCATTCACTTGGCTCCTTCATTGATCCATAAACCTCAGATAGATCAAAGCTATCAGTACTTACTTAGAAGGAGAAACAATTACAAAATTATTCACTTCCTGGTATGAAGATGGTACTTATATAATTTTTTTTCTGTATGTATTATATTTTTTACTTTATTTTTTTTCTTGTGTTTATATGTATTCTGTATTTTTCTTTTTTGCATCTTGTATATGTTATTTGTTTTATATGTTTATATGTTATCTTATATTTTATTATGCATTTTATTTTCGAAGTTTAGTAAATGAAAACCGCATGGAAAAAAACTCCCACTTCATTTGGTTGAGCATTCAGCAGAATACCTTGTGATGTTTGGTGGCATCCACTTATATATAAACAGGTGGTGGACCTCTTAAATCCCATTCTAATCAATTTTGCCTTTCCTCTGCATTCTCGGGCAGTTGATAAAGTAAGAGTACCAAGTTTGGGTCGATATAATTCAATATTTTTTTTATCTCTTCCCAACTCCTTCCTGGCCACTCCCACCCTCTCTTCTATAATCTGTATAGCTATATAAAGATGGCAAGCTGGCAGAATCTTTAACATGTCAGGTAAAATTTTGGTCACCTGTATGTTCTGAGTTCAAATTCCACTAAGGACCACTTTGCCTTTCATCCTTTCCAGTTTGACAAAGGGCTAAGATACCTGGCCATTGTCAAGAAAACCTGTACCCCGCAGCAGAAGTGTTAAGACCAATCCTGCTGGTGGCATAAGCACTCGTGATGGTGCCATATAAAAGCGTCTGTATGGTGCCACGTAAAAGCACCCATGTGGCACCATGTAAACGCATCCATGCAGCGTCACATAAAAGTGCCTGTGCAGTGCCATGTAAAAGCGCCCATGTGACACCACATAAAAGTGCCCATGTGGTACCATGTAAAGGATCCTGTGTGGGTCACATTGCGCCCATGTAAAAGCTCCCATACGGTGTCACATAAAAGTGCCCATGTGGTGTCTTGTAAAAGCACCCAGCACACTCTGTAAAGTGGTTGACATTAGGAAGGGCATCCAGCCATAGAAACCATGCCAAATCAGACTGGAGTCTGGTGCAGCTCCCCGGCTTGTCAGCTCTGGTCAAGCTGTCCAACCCATGCCAGCATGGACAATGGACGTTAGATGATGATGATGATTATGATGATAATGATTATGAACACTAGGATCGCTGTCATCGACCTGCCTCCTCCCCCGAAATTGTGCCTTGTGCCAAAATTTGAGACCAATATGTATAGCCATGTAGCTCCTCTACAGCAAGAAATCTATTGTTTTAGTTCCATCTCTTATACATTAACCCCTACCCCCTACATCTAACATAAAGCTACCTCCCTTTCTGTTGTAGTGACACTCAGGACATCCTAGTCTTGCAAACTGCTGCATGACAACTTCACTAGTGCTGGTGCCAGGGGAAAAAAGCCTCCAGTACACACTGTAAAGTGTTTGGGTTAGGAAGGGCATCCAGTTGTACAGGGTGTCCACAAAGTCTAGGTACATGGGGATTAACACATACTTTAAGAAATTATTATTTCTTATATTTAATTGTATATGTTATGATTTTATTTACTCCATGTACCCAGACTTTGTGGACACCCTGTAGAAGCCATATCACGACTGACAATGTTGCATGATGCAGTCTTCCAACCTGTCAGATCTTGTCAAAATATCTGACCCATGCTAACATAGAACATGGATGTTAAACAATGATGACAAAGATGATTTTTCTAATCTCTTAGTGGCTTCAGCATCTTCTGTACAGGGTTTCTGATGTGAATTGTATCAATTCCAATTCTATAATTCTCGTTTTTCAACATGGCCATCAAAAGTTGAAAGGCAAAATCCACACTTAGTATAAAGGAACATAACAAGAATGTATTTTTGCCTAATGGCCAACCAATTCCACCCACAAATATACAGTGTGTGTGTGTGTGTGTGTACTTTTTTATTAAAGCTGTAGAAACATCACAAAATTACTCAGAGTTTCGCATTTCTGTCATCAGAAATAAAACTGTGGTGATACATGTAATATATGATTTGATATAATCTAATTTGATGAATAAGCATTTGAATTTGATTGGGTTATGACTGGGGAGAGTCAATTTCTTTTTGTGCTTTATAATTTAACACACTCACTGGTAAAATTTCCACTTATTTCTTATTTCTATTTTCCTAATATTTTCATTGCGTCTTGCAACCTTTTCAATTGTCTTGATTGGGCTACTTATTTTCAAAATATAAACGGTGTTATATTTTCTAATGGTTGGGAAGGTTGGGGGTGTATAAATTGAACAGTAGGAGTGGCTGTGTGGTAAGTAGCTTGCTTACGAACTGCATGGTTCTGGGTTCAGTCCCACTGCGTGGCACCTTAGGCAAGTGTCTTCTATTATAGCCTCGGGCCGACCAAAGCCTTGGGAGTGGATTTGGTAGACGGAAACTGAAAGAAGCCCATCGTATATATGTATATATATATATATATATGTGTGTGTGTGTGTGTGTGAATGTTTGTGTGTCTGTGTTTGTCCCCCAACATCACTTGACAACCGATGCAGGTGTGTTTACATCCCCATAACTTAGCAGTTCTGCTAAGTACTAGGCTTACAAAGAATAAGTCCTAGGGTCGATTTGCTCGACTAAAGGTGGTGCTCCAGCATGGCCACAGTCAAATGACTGAGACAAGTAAAAGAGTATATATATATTATATTATATAATATCAATAAAAAAAACCTTGAGTGAAGAAGGGAGTAATGCATGTTCAATCTATACACCTCCAACCCATCCAACTGTTAACAAATACAACACCGTTTATGTTTTGAAAATAAGTTATCCAATGAAATTCAAATGCTTATTCACCAAATTGGATTATACCAAATCAATTATTACATGTACCATTGCAATTTTGTTCCAGCCTTGATAACAACTGTCCAACAAATGGAAAAGTAAAACTCTGAGTAACAGTTTTATGATGTTTTTGCAGTTTTAATAAAAAAGCATATTACTCTACCTTTGGCATTCGAGTACTATTTTTTCCACCTTGTTTTGCATTTATGTACTTACCTCTGTGTGTGTGTGTGTGTGTGTGTGTGTGTGTGTGTGTGTGTGTATGTGTGTGTGTATGAATATGTATATATATGTATGCATGTATGTATGTATGTATGTATGTATATATGTGTGTATATATATATATATGTATGTGTGTGTATATATATATATATATATATATATATATATATATATATTCAAATTACGATGAACGTAAACAAACAAACGAAGTTTGCTTTTAGAAGCGTTGAGATGTCTTAGAAAGTTACAGAAGTGATTTTAAATTCTCAATCGCAGGATAATGCTAATAATATAGCCTGAACAGGATAAACTACCCCTATGTGCTCATACACACTCATGCACATACACACTCATGCACATAAACACTCATGCACATACACGCACATCTAGCTAAATATTTACACATATATATATAACCTTAGAGGTGCCACACAAATTTCTATTTACCAAATTTCATTTGTCTGGATTTGGTCAACTCAATGTAGAAGTTATGTGCCCAAGGTGCCATGCAGTGACACTTTGGGCAACCCATTCCTTGCATCCTCTCCACCCTATTGATATGATCCAGAGACAAACTGAGGCAAGAAATCCAGTACCCAAATTGGTAACAGAATCAGAGATGTGAGTGTGCCATGATGTCAGGTGTAAGCGAAATCATTCCCCAAAATGTCCAGTGCCATACCTGGCATATCTGGATTTATATCAGAGTGACCTCCAAGAGAGATGCTTTAACGAAAGCTGGGGTGTGCCTCACTCCTAGTGGTTATCCCAGCACACCAGACACCAACTTGAAATTTCTGATGACCCCCATGTTATAGCTCAATGGTCATTGGACTTACCCTGAGTTTGTCCATCCTTTTCACAGGTCTTTTTTTAGTCCTGTTGGGTTTCTAGCGACCCTCCTCACCAAGCTACCCAGTGGTGTGTTGGGAACAGGGTGGGGGGGCAGATTAGTCACTGATGACCCAACCGTGCTCATCAGTGGTCGTACTGGGTCTCATCTTACCAAAAGCACTCATGAGAGACCTCACTAGTTACTTGACATATGTGTGCATATATTCTTTTATTCTTTTGCATGTTTCAGTTATTTGACTGCAGCCATACTGGAGCACCACCTTAAAGGGTTTTTTTTTAGTTGAAGAAATCGACCCCAGGACTTATTCTTTGTAAGCCCAGTACTTGTTTCATCGGTCTC
>NC_142938.1:15417638-15422638 GCF_046866305.1 Octopus bimaculoides
ATCGGAGTTACAATGTATTATGCAGCTGCATGCAACTTAAAGTTTCACTGGCTTCTGACAGGAAGCTGCTTCTTTCAGCTTTAGATTACCAAAAGAGGGACACAGGAAGTCTATGGAAAATGGGCTGCTATTGGTCAAGACAGGTCACATGGCATTTTCAGAGTAAGATCAATGATTCAGTGAAAACAGTTCTGTTAGCAAGGGGAATTTCTAGGACCATGTGGCTGGACATGAAACTGGTGCCATCTAAGTGTCTGGAAACTGACAAAAGCAAAGCCAGTGAGTGTGTGTGTTGTAAAGACCCCCCTTCAGTCATGAATGACCATGAGATAGCCCCTAGAAAGCTCCCCTTCGAGGTGTAAATCCAAGCACAGTTCTTTAATGAAGACCAGCAGTCACCCATGCATACTGGCCTCCCCTCTCCACGCCACCGATATTATCCAAGGGAAAAGCAAAGGCCAATACAGCTTAGCACCAGTGATGTTGCAACTCATTTCTACAGCTGCGTGAACTAGAGCAATGTGAAGTAAAGGATCTTGCTCAAGAACACAACATATAGACTGGTCCAGGAATTGAACACACTAACTCATGATTGTGAGCCTGACGATCTCAGATACATTAGTGCACGATAGTAGGTGTGGAGTTTGTATGTGTGTGTGAGTGTATGAAAATATGTGTGCACTTGTGCCTGCTACATGCACATGCATGCGCAAACATATTTAGGCTGCATTTATGGGTGTGTGTGTGTATAAGTACGTACATTCTTGAATTTTCGTGTAAACGTATGAGTGCGTGTGTGTGTATAGGTACTTGTGTGTGTGTGTATATGGTTGGATGTGTGTGTACGGGTAACTTGTGTGTGTATGTGTGTGCATATATTTTCGTTATCTGTGTGCACATGTGACAGATGCAAGTTAGTGTTGTTTCAGGAGCGATGTTGACAGTGGGTGGGTGGGGAGGACTGAGGTCAGGTGGCATGGGAGGGGGAGAAGAAAGGGGGAGATACCTACGTAGACATGTATGTGTGAGTGTGCACGCATGTGTGTATGTACGTTTTTGTGTTTGCGTATAAATGTAAAGACAATGTGTGCACGTGCTTTTGGCTGGTATGTGCGTGTGTATGCGTATGGGCGTTGGACTGAGGTTTGGTGGTGCGGGGGGGGGGGGCAGGAATGTGCGTATGCATGCATGTGTGTACATAGATATTTGTATGTGTGTGAGTATGTGCTTATGTGTGCACGCTACATTTATGGAGGTGAAAGTAGGGGAATTGTAGGGGATGCATGAGGTTTTCGAGTCGGCCTGTGGTCTGCATAGGCATTGGGGTTTGGGGAGCAGCTGATGTTAATGTAGGATACCTTGGTTCTGAACAGCCAGTGGTTCGAAGTTCACCAGGAGGGTTCACACATAAGCACCACATCTGTCACACCTGCACACATGTTAAAAGCATATATAGAAGTGCACGCACACACACACACACACTCACACACACCCACACACACTTGCACACACCCACACACACATTCACATCCCTATATATTCTTCCAGATATACATACATGCACTCATATATTTACACACAAATGCAAGAGTGTATATACGCACAGACTCCCACACACACCCGTACATACAACCTATGTTTGCGAACTCACAAATGTGTAGCAGGCACTAGCACACTCATATACACACGCACACACATACACACACACACACACACACTCATAAAACCAATAACATACATCCATGCATTCATTCATCTGGTACACACACATACACACATGCACACACCCACACTCATAAAACCTGTAATATACCCACGTCCATGCATTCATTCATCAGGTATACACACATGCACACACACATGCTCACACACACTCATAAAACCAATAACATACATCCACACATTCATTCATCTGGTACACACACACACACACACACACACACACACACACACACACACACACACACATGCACATACATACTCACTGGCCTTCAGCCAGCCCCCAGAAACTGTTTTTGATCCATTAACATAAGGTTTGGATTTTTCTACAATTTGCCACATGATTGTATGAGGTGTGGAGTTGGTCTCCAAACCCCACATGTGGCGAGCCAACTTGGTGGTTTTACTTTTGTCCATGTGCCAGAAAGAAGCTAAGTTGTTAGCATAATGACTTTTGGAGTTGCCTTTGGATAAACCCAATGTAATTCTTTTCGTCGGTTATGTTATCATGTAGCACTGTTGTAATATCTGCCTCATATATGATGGAGTTTATCATGCACCCTTGGTCTCGTGGACAAATAAACGCACGAAAGATAACATGTCATTTTTAAATCAAAGAAGTCCACCACATTGATGAATTCCAAATCAGAAATTTTCAGTAAATACACACACATGGACAAGTTCTTTTTTGGCAAATTGGAGAACACCACTTGATCGAGCAACTGTATTGTACATTTTAGAACCCTTCTTTTGATTCTACATTATCTATCAAGCCTTATAAATCTACATTTATCTTGTTTTTTTTCATGATTTCTCTTGTTCTGTTGTACTGATTTGTAACTTGTATAGGCCATGTGCCCTAGAGCCTGGTTACTTGGAGATACTAAGCATGTTTTAAAACCTGCCTAGATGACTTCTTCAATGTATGAAATTATTAGCAGCTCATTACTATATTACTATGTTCATTAAACAGAATTTATTTCTTACTAGGTGGACTACATACTTTTTTTTATTGATCTTACCTTAATAGAAAAGTAAAACTATATATATATATATATATATATATATATATATATATATATATATATATATATATATATACCAGTTTTAAAAGTGCAACTCAAGTCGAACACTGCCTGTAGAATTTGAATCCACATCTTCTTAAACATGACAGACATTCCACCACATAAACAGTATATAATACATATTCAATACTGATCATTGATTAAAAAAAAAAAAACCTATCCATAAGAAGAAAAACACACCATTTTCTATTATTTCTCACTTTTCAAATTTCGTTGACTTAGAGGTTGAACTCATATATTCAGCCAATCATCATAAGTGTACAATGACCCAATGAAGCAGCTGACCAATCAGGATTGCTGTATTAAATGGATGAAGACCCAAAGTGTTAGAGCCCACAAATTCATGATCTCAACAAAAGCTCTTTTATTTATGTTAATTAAATTTTTTTTTTGTATAATGCATGTTGTCTTTCAGTCTAAGTGCTACAGAAGGTAATGCTATGAAATGAGAATTTACAAAAAAACAAAAGACGAAGACAGGTGTGTAAACAACAAATGGATGTATTAGTTTAACGCTCGGGAAGTGAGAAAGCCTTTTACATTTTGAGCCTACACTCTTTGACAGAAAGGAACACATAAATAAACAAGGAGAGAAAATATGAAAAAGGTTTAGTGGCTAGCAATCTAGTGCCACAAAATGTACTGTTACACAGTGTCACATAGTGCCACAGAATATAATGTTACATTGGTCCACAGAATGTTATGTTACATAGTACTACAGAATATTGTGTTATATAGAGCTATAGCTAGTAGTGTCATGGTATGTAGTGTTACAGAGTCCCACAATATAGTATTACATTGCACCAGAGAGTATAATGTTACATAGTACCACAGAATATAGTGTTACATAGTGTCACAGAATGATACATAGTGCCACAGAATGTAATGTTACATACTGTCACAGAATATAGTGTTGCATTGTTCCACAGAATATAATGTTACATAGTACCATAGAATATAGTGATAAATAGTGTCATAGAATGTAATGTTACATAGTGCCACTAAATGTAGTTTTACATAGTTACAGACAGTAATGTTACATAGTGCCACTAAATGTAGTTTTACATAGTTACAGACAGTAATGTTACAAAGTGCCTGAGACAGTAACGTTACCTTGTGATACAGCTTCTAGGGTTATATAGTGCTACAAAATGTAATGATAACACGAAGTAGTGATACAAACTCTACACCAGGTACTAGGATGACATATTCTGTGACTGACACCATCGAACAATTTGATAGGTTTAACCCTTTAGTAATTAAACTGGCCGCATCCAGCTTAAATATTCTGTTTTATGTTCAAACTGGCTAGATTTGACTACTGCCATTCTAAAAATATACAATCACATCTTTGAAGTGCCGAAACTGTGAGATAATGCATGATTAATTTAGAATAGTGTGAATTAAATCTATCCTTACATTTGCAATCCAACACAGCCCTAACAAATTAAGACCACGACACCATTTGATTTCTTAGATATAAATGTACCAATACAGAACAACACATGATGGTAGTTGAAAATAATTAATGGCTTTTGCGAAAATGCGGCTCAACTTTGAATGCAAATGGAATGGATTTGTCACCAAGAACATAATGAGGATGGGGATCATTTACCATTAGGTAGAATTTTGCATTGTTACACATTCTTGTAAATTCCAAAGTTGGCTATGGCATTTAGTAGCTTTAGTTGTTGTTGTTGCTACAATGATTTCAGAACATTAAGAAGAAGACAGAGAAAGACATTCAGTGTCAGGTAGGTATGGAGGTGCAATTTAGAAGCTTACTTTTTGAGCCTATTTGTATAGTTTAATGTGGAGGCGCAATGGCCCAGTGGTTAGGGCAGCGGACTCGCGGTCATAGGATCGCGGTTTCGATTCCCAGACCGGGCATTGTGAGTGTTTATTGAGCGAAAACACCTAAAAGCTCCACGAGGCTCCGGCAGGGGATGGTGGCGAACCCTGCTGTACTCTTTCACCACAACTTTCTCTCACTCTTACTTCCTGTTTCTGTTGTGCCTGTAATTCAAAGAGTCAGCCTTGTCACACTGTGTCACACTGAATATCCCCGAGAACTACGTAAAGGGTACACGTGTCTGTGGAGTGCTCAGCCACTTGCACGTTAATTTCACAAGTAGGCTGTTCCATTGATCGGATCAACTGGAACCCTCGATGTCGTAAGCGACGGAGTGCCAACAA
>NC_142938.1:15427638-15435138 GCF_046866305.1 Octopus bimaculoides
ATGTCTGGTCTGGGAATCGAAACCGCGATCGTATGACCACGAGTCCGCTGCCCTAACCACTGGGCCATTGCGCCTCCACTGTGGTGATGATACAGTAAGTAAATCAACTGTTCAAAGGTGATTTGGAAAATTTAAAGCTAGAAAGTTTAGCTTCGAAGATGGCAATCACATTGGTAGACCTTCAAAACTGGATGAAGTTGTTCTGAAGGCAAAAATTGAAGAAAACTCAAATATCATGACTAGAGAACTTGTAGAGAAGTTGGAACTGTCTAAAAGTACAGCTCATGAACAGCTAATGAAGCTAGGATACATTTCTCACTATAATCTGTGAGTCCCTCAGAAACTCTCAGAAAGAATTGCTGAGACTGGTATTCTGTTTGTGATAAGCTTTTGAGATGGAATGAAAGCATGCCCTTTTTGAAACAACTTGTGACTGGAGTTGAAAAATGGATTGTGTGCGAAAATGTCGTGCAAAAAAGGTCCTGGAGTTTGCATAAGGATCCCCCGAAAAAGCAACCAAAGACAAATATCCATGCTGAAAAAGCCATGTTTTGTGTTTGGTGGGATCATAAAGTCATTATTTATTATGGGCTTCTCCCACAAAACCAGACCATTAATTCTGATGTGTACTGTTGTCAGCTGGCTAATTTGAACCAAAAAATCAAAGAATTCAGGCTGGAAAGGAGTAATGCTCCAACTAGACAATGCCCAAACACATGTGTCTTTGGCTACCTGAACAAAGTTACATGAACTTGGCTTGGGATCTCTTACCCCATCCACCATATTCTCCTGATATTGTGTCAAATGCATTGTGTCAAAATGCATCTAGATAACTTTTTTTCTTCAAAACCAGTCAAAATTTATCCTGATGGAATATTTAAGCTGCCTGATAGATGGGTAAAGGTCTTTAATAATAATAGAAATTATTTCATTGAATAAAATTTATTAAAAGGTCAATTATTTATTTATATCCGTTTTTGCATATTAAATAATGCTCAGAACTTTCCAGACAACCTAATATATGTTATATATGTGTGTGTATGTATGTATATATATATATCTTAATATATAAAACAGAATTTGTGTGTGTGTACATATGTTCCTTATGGATCCGAAAACTGAGTTACCAATTTTGATATATGAAGTATCAAAAGATTCAGTAATCTTTCAGCTACCAAATAAAGTATGTTTTTTGCACAACTCTTTTTCACTACAAAAAATAACCTTGAAAATGAGGCCGGGTTGCACAATTTTGAGGTCTTTAGCTAAGGGAGGCAACTCTGCTGGACACTACTCAATTTAACAACAATGTAAACACACACTGATATATTAGGTGCAAGAATGACTGTGGTTGAGAAATTTGCTTCCCAACCACATGGTTCTATGTTCAGTCCCTCTGCATGGTACCTTGGGAAAATGTTTTCTAGTATAGCCCTAGGCCAACCACAGACTTATAACTGAATTTAGTTGACGGAAACTGCAGCGTTGTTCATCAGAAAATAACCGAAAAACATGTCTATAAAGAAGAGTTGCTTGCTTTGTACTCCTTGTGTGCCAATGCTGCCCATAAGAAAGGAACAAATAATACAATGTGGCTGTAAGTCACATAAGTTCAAACCCTGACAAAAGTGGTAGGAACCAGCCATTATAAATAGAACAGTAGCCGGTCATCAAGAGAGGGTCAAGATTCAAAGAGTTGAGAGTCGACAGTTCTATTTGGTGTCTTGTGGAACTATCAGTGATAGTAATACAGAAGAAGTTAGTGTATTACTATTCCAGTACAAAGAGATACAACAGTATCCAATGACTATAACTATTGTGGCTACTAGCATAAAATAGCAACTACAGTACAATGGCAGTCAGACATCACACCAGTGGGAGGAACCCACTTTACAACAGTCTTGATGAGGAAAAACAAAAAAACATTCACACTGAATTTAAACTAAATCACCTTGTAAATTTAATACCTCGACAAAAAAGAATCAAAAATCTTGTGCAAACTTATGAAAATCATAAAATATGGAGGACTTGTTAGCTGGGGTATTTGAGTACCTTTCATCCTTTCGGGGTCGATAAATTAAGTACCAGTTGAGTACTGGGTCGATGTAATCGACTATCCCCTTCCCTCAAAATTCAGGCCTTGTGCCTATAAATGAAAGGATCATTACTAATCTCTGCCTTAGCAAAGGTGGAGGTATTGTTTTCAGTCCTGCTTGTTTGTTTGTTTGTTTGTCCATGGACAAGATATCTCAAGAACCACTGGATGGATTCAGATGAATCTTTCAGAGATGTTTAGCCTCATAACTGGCATGAACTGATTAGATTTTGGGATTGATCCAGTACTGGACAAGGATTCTAGATTACTTTTCCTGCTCTTTTTACTTAATTTTTGAGAGCAGTCGGGTTCATTTTTAATATTCTTGTTTGTGAGAGCAGTAGAGTTTATTTCAGATATTCTCATTTTAAAAATCGTCTCTGGCTAATCTCTGAGAGGATGTTGGTGTTGCTTTGGCAGAGGTTTGTGCTCTCTGAGTGTTATTATTATTATTATTATTATTGAATATAGATTGTTTATTGAAAATTGTTCAATAAATCTATTTATTACATAACGTATCATACACTTTTTATTGTGTATTTACCTTCATAAAGAGTTTCGTCAATCTTCATAATTTGTTATTATTACTATCATTATTACAGTACTCAAAGGCAGCGAGCTGACAGAGTCATCAGCACACCAGGCAAAATGCATAGCAGTATTTCACCCATCGCTACCTTCTGAGTTCAAATTCCACCGAGATCGACTTTGCCTTTTATCCTTTCAGAGTCGATAAATTAAGTACCAGTTGAGTTCTGGGGGGGGGGGGGGTCAATGAAATCGACTATCCCCCCACAATTTCAGGCCTTGTGTCTATAGTAGAAAGGTTTATTACAGTACTCAAGCTGTCAGTAACAATAGAGGTATTCTTAAAATATGTACATGATGATGAAAGTTGCTAACGTAAATATTAAGTTGTAAATAAAAATGCCAAAATAACAGGAAAATAAGAAAATTTTACTTCTCATTTCCCAAATATTATACAGGTTTGATTCCTTTTAATTTGTACAATATGTTATTGTGCACTTATTTTCTATAATAAATGTTCTAATAGATGCACATATGGATTCAAAACTACCAAAATATTTGCATATTTACACATAGGTTCATGATCTTGCAAACAATTTCTAAAAGTTTCAAGGAACAATAGGTGTAGTTTATGCAAAAATTGCACATTTTCAGCATTTTTGACACATTTTGTGCAAAAGCTACAAATATACATAATAAACATTATTATTCATATTCACTGCATAAGTCTCTGAAGAACAATAGTTCTGTTATAGACATGAGGAGACCTTGTCCTCCTGAAACTTTAGTCTGTAATTTTAAATCATTTCTGTTTTTTGTTCTGCTTAGAACAAGAAATACCTGTATAATAAGTAAATAGGGTAAAGTTGAATTCAGGATAGCTCTCAGTAAGTTGAATATAAACGGTAGTAGTGGAATATATGAAGGAGAATAATTAATCATAAAATCAGTAAATATACAAATATATATATTGCATATGAAATATATTGGTTTCAAATTTTGGCACATGGCTAACAGTTTCTGAGGAACGAGATATCGATTATATCGACCCCAGTGACCACAAAATGATGAAAAGAAAAGTTGACCTCGGCAGGATTTGAACTCAGATTGTAAAGATGGATGAAATGCTACTAAGCATTTTTCCCCAGTATGCTAATAATTCTGCCAGCTTGCTGTCCCAGCATATTAAATATATTGATAACACATAGCATTTTATATGCATTGATTAGATTTACCAATGAGAAAAAGAGAAGAAAATTAATTTGATCTTAAGAATTTATGAACAAGGCTATGTAGTTAGGTGCAGGCATGGCTGTGTGGTAAGAAGCTTTCTTCCCTACCACATGGTTCCGGGTTCAGTCCCACTGCATGGCACCTTGAGCAAGTGTCTTCTACTTTAGCCTCAGGCCAGCCAAAGCCTTGTGAGTGGATTTGGTAGACAGAAACTTAAAAAAGACCATCGTGTATGTATATATATATATATATATATATATATATATATATATATATTAAACTGGTGTAATTAAGATGATTTCATCCTTAAAAGAGGAGTTTATATCCTTGCAATGAAAAATTTATATAGATGTGTGTGTGTGTGTGTGTGTGTGTATATGTATGTGTATCTATGTGTGTGTTTCCCCCCCACACACACACACACACCGTTGCTTGACAACCAATGTTGGTATGCTTACATCCCCCATAACTTAATGGTTCAGAAAAAGAAACTGATAGAATAAGTACCAGGCTTACAAAGAATAAGTCCTGGGGTTGATTTCTTGGACCGAAACCCTTTAAAGCAGTGCTCCAGCATAGCCACAGTCTAATAACTGGACTGAAACACATAACAGAGTAAAATTAAAAAAAAAGACATTAGTCAAGCATTATATGACAAAGAAGACAATAGAACACAGTTGCAAGTACAATAAATAAACAGAATGACTGCAGCCCATGTCAGAATGATTTAGCAAGTAAATCAATTACTGTAAATCATTAACCATCATTCAACTGCTTTAAATGGTAAGTTTTACTTACACAGAAAAAAAAGTATATATAAATATGATGGTTGCTCCCATTGGTTTCTATGTATGAGTGTTTGAAGGAAAGCAATAGAAAGGCAAAGTCACTAAGAAGCTGCATCTATTTGTGATGGATGCATGAATGTAATTTCAGTCCAGGTATGGATTTTGCTATGAGGTCGCAATGGGGACATTGATGGTTTTGATTTTGCTTGCGATTGGGTAAGTGTGTCTGTTAGTTGTTCTTCTGTTGTTCATTCTCTTCAACTCAAATTTTTGGATGCATCATGACACATTTTGCGCCATGCAAATTGATCCAAACAATGACTTTCAGCATCAATAAAATAAGTACCAGTTGAGTACTGGGGTCAATGTAATTGACATGCTTCCTCCCTTGAAATTGCTGGCCTTGTGCCAAAATTTGAAATCATTATTAGTATCACTATTAAAATAGCTGTAGCTGTTTCAGGTTTTTAGTCTACTTCAAATGGTTTAATGAGATAGTGTTCTACAATAACGAGATTTCTGAGTGAAATTCTAATTACCCAAAGTCTCTTAAATATTCATTAGTGTTTCACGAACGAATTTTCATTACTGAGACACACGTGACATTCTTAATTGTAAATATTGATTAATTCATACTCTAGGATGTGATGTCTGCGCTCTATAAATACTGCACCATTTTGATTTTGTGAAAATGTTCACATTCATATGTCTGTCTTTTATATACATGCATACATACATACATACATACATACATATATATATATATATATATATATATATATATATATACATACACACATACATACTATACATATATAGACAACACACATGTATATGTATGTAAAGATGTGTAAGTATATATGTATGTGTGTGTGTATGTATATATATACACACATACTTTTCCATTTTCCCAAGTGTCAAACTAATACACATGCATGTTGTTCCTACACCTGTCTTCGACTTTTGTTTTTCTATAAATTTGAACTATATATACAAATATATATATATATATATATATATATATATATATATATATATATATATATATATATACACGCACACACACATATGTTCGTAGAAGTATTTCCGTTGTCTTTACATTCAAATTCTGGTGAGGTTGACTTGGCAGTCATCTCTTTGAGATTGATGAAATAAGTACCAGTTGAGCACTGGGAATGATATAATTGACTAATTCCCTACCCTAAAAAAATTTCGGTCCTTGTGGCTATAGTAGAAAGGATGTGTATGTGCATGTGTGTGTGTGTATTCATATATATGTACATATATACAGATATATATATATATATACACACACACACACATATATATACACACACATATATATATATATACATATACTGTTTAATAATAAAGGGTGACATCAATAATAATTTTACCAGGTAGCGAGTGCGGAAATAAAAACCTTATAGGCAAATTTTACAAAATATTTTATAATTATATATATAATTATAACAAGGAGTCGGCTTTATGCCTCACCACGCACCATAAGAAGTAGACACTAAAATCTTTTTTACTACCTTCAAATCTCCGAGAATAACACACTTTGAAGTTATGTTTCTGTCAGAACCCTGAAGAGCCAGCAAGGATTCAAACAGTTCTACCAGTTCACCACACCCGAATGTTATTCTTTGTTTTCTTTTTTACCAATTCTAAAGAGATGAAGGGCAAAGTTAACCTGAGGGAAATATGAAATGAGAGCACAGGAAGTGAGAAAAGATATCGCAAAGTATTTAAGCCAATGCTCTAATAACTTTACCAATTTGTCAACTTATACAAACATGATGAAAGAACATTATTTACATTATTTACATTTGACGGATATTTGTCCTCATCTTGTTTGTTGTTAACACAATGTTTCGACTGATATACCCTCCAGCCTTCATCAGGTGTCTTGGGGAAATTTTGAACCTGGGTTCTCATTCCTAAGGTATTTTTCGATGTTGTTGTTATTATTATTATTATTATTATTATTATTATTATTATTATTCAGGTCACTACTTGGAATCAAACTCGGAATCTTAGGGTTAGTAGCCTGGCCATATACCCGGGCATATGGCATAGTGACCTGAATGATAATAATAATAATAATAATAATAATAATAATAATAATAATATTCCTTTCTACTAAAATCACAAGGTCTGAAATATATATAAAAGATGGCGGTGGAAATAGCAAAGAAGTAAGTCTAAGACATTTCAATTTAAGAAGAATTTAATAAAAATGATTTTTAAAAATTATATAAAGAAAATGTTATTGGTTTCAATGATGAATCTCATCTTAACAAATATCAGTAAAAATTTATAAAAATTTGAAATAGAAACAGTTTATCTTCTGTCTGAGGTCAAGAACATGTCTGTCTGGGGGTCAAGACATGTTCTTGACCCCTAGACAAAAGATAAACTGTTTTTACTTCAAATTTTTATAAATTTTCACTGATATTTGATAAGATGAAATTCATCATCAAAACTGGTAATAATTTTCTGTATATAGTTTTTAAAAATTATTGTTATTAAATTCCCACTTAGATTGAAATGTCTTAGACTTACTTATGTGCCATTTCCACCTCCGTCTTTTATATATAAAAATTTGATTTGTATAGATCTCTAATCTTTTTTCAACATATATATATGTGTGTGTGTGTGTGTGTATAATAGAAATATGTTTGAAAAAGAAAATAGAAACTACGCATGGAAAAGATATGGGGGAAAGTAAGAAGAAAAAAAGCGAAAAGTTTAAAGTTGAAGCCATATTATTTCATGAATGAACAGCAATTAAAAGCCTACTTTTTTTTATTGAAATAAAACAATGACATTTCTAAACAAAAGACTGTGTGT
>NC_142938.1:15450138-15452638 GCF_046866305.1 Octopus bimaculoides
CAACTGCTGCTAGTCAATCCTTAGGTATCCCAACATGCACTAGGCACTGCTTGTTTCTGTGGATTGGCCTTAATCAACACCACTCATGTATCGGTCATTAATAGCATCAATTTTTAATTAAGACTCTGTAAGTGGAAATTTTTAATGTAACCCTCTTTTCTACATTTCTAACAAGCTGTGGTGTTTGTATTTGTTTTCTTTGTCATTTGATGTTTATCCATATGACGAAGATGAAGACTATTTTTCATTTGGAAAAGGTAAGCCTATATATACATCAGCATCTATATCTATTTTGAAGAAAGGATAGAGCAAAATTTATTAATCAGTTTAGTATAAATCAGATTAATTAGAATTTCAGAATATAAAATACTTACAATTGCTAAGTAATGAAACAACAACCTCTGTAAGGCACTGCTTTCTATGAAGCCTCAGAAAACCACAGCACAACTTCTCAAATAGTATCCTGGCAGTCGCTTGGTAATTTTCATGGTATTTTTTCTTATAAGATGTGTCTTCCATGTTTGCAAAATACATTATTATTATCACTATCAAAAGGGGCAAACTAGCAGAATCATTAGAGAGTCAGATTGCCTTGTGGTATTTATCCTGGCTCTTTATATTCAGAGTTCAAATCCCTCCAAGGTTAACTTTACCTTTCCTCCCTCTGGGGTGGATAAAATAAAGTACCAGTCAAAAGCTGGGGTCAATGGCATTGACTAGACACTAAACCCTCTTCCTTTAAAATTTACTGGCTTTGTGCCTAAATCTGGAACCAAATTTTATCACCATTATCATTATTATTGATTTTCTTCTTTTTCTTGTTATTATTGCTACCAACGGCAACAAGCTGGCAGGTTTGTAAGTGCTTGGGACAAAATGCTTAGCACCATTTCGTCTGACTTTTTACATTCTCAGTTCAAACGCCACCAAAGTCAACTTTGCTTTTCAACCTTTCAGGGTTGATAAAACAAGTACCAGTTGCACACTGGGGTCAGTGTAATTGACAAACCCCTCTCCTGCTAAATTTCAGGCCTTGTGCCTAGATTAAAAAGATTATTATTATTATTATTATTATTATTATTATTATTATTATTGTTATTATTATTATTATTATTATTATTATCATCATCATCATTGTGAGCTGGCAGAATCGTTAGCATGCTGGGCAAATAGCAGTATTTTGTCCGACTTTTACATTCTGAGTTCAAATGCCACTGAGGTCAACTTTGCCTTTCATCCTTTTGAGGTCGATAAAATAAGTACCAGTTGAGTACTGGGGGTTAATGAAATTGACTATCCCCTCCCCCAAATTTCAGGCCTTCTGCCTATAGTAGAAAGGTTTATTACTATTATTATTATTATTATTATTATTATTATTGTTATTATTATTATTATTATTATTATCATTATTGCTATTATTATTATTATTATTATTATTATTATTATTGTCTTTCATTTTATTTTTTTTGGGACAATTTTGATTTTTATGCTTGTTTTATTTATTATAATTTTTTTTTCTCGTGATTGATTCTGCAAACTCTCTCTCTAACTCTCTTCCATCATTTTTGTACTTTCGTCTTTTGTAACAGCCCCCACCTCTCAAAACAAAAGAAAAAAAAAAAGAAAAAAAGACGTAGCCCCTGTGGCAAATAAAAGAAATGACTATAATTAATATTTATTATTACATTGAGTAACCAATTGGCAGAAGCGGTATTATCATTACAATTCACACACACACATACACACACACAAACACACACACATACACTCACCACATTCTGAGTTCAAATCATACAAAGTTGATTTTTATTCTTATAAGCAGTGGCAGGAATATTTTCTAAAATATGATACCAGTAAAATACTGGGGTTAATTTAATTGACTTTACCTCCTTCACCCTTCCACCCCATTCCTAACTGAAAAATAGCGTATGACTTAGTGCTAGTGTCAGAAATCATTATCATCATCGTCATCATCGTCATCATCATCGTTATCATTATTATCGTCATCATCTTTATTATGATTATTTTCATTAAATAATATTAAAGTAAGTACCACTTGAGGATTGGAGTGACTGTAATCAACTTACCCCTCCCCCTAAAATGGCAGGCCTTGTGTCAAAATGTGAAATCATCATCATCATTATTATTATTAAAGCAGCAAGCTGTCAGAATCGTTAGTCTGTTGGACGAAATGATTAGTGGTATTTCGTCTACTGGTATGTTCTGAGTTTAAATTCTGCTGAGGTTGACTTTGCCTTTCAACCTTTCAAGGTTGACAAAATGAGTACCAGTTGAGGACTGGGGTTGATGTAATCAACTAGCCCCCTCCCTCAAAATTTCAGGCCTTGTGCTTACAATACAAAAGATTATTATTGTTATTATTATCAAGTGAGAGAGAAATGCATGCCATCAAAGTGACATCAGGGTACAAATATACAAAGCCCAATATACCCATCATGACTACCCGTCTGATAAGGGTACACCAGGCACATGCATTACA
>NC_142938.1:15462638-15492638 GCF_046866305.1 Octopus bimaculoides
CCCTTCTTTCATTTGTCCACTCACTTGTATACATATACATATATATATATATATATATATATATATATATATATATATATATATATATATATATACACACATACATACCTATACATGCATATAAATATATATTTGTGAGTGTATCTTTATAATGTATATACATATATACACACACTATACATTTATTTGCCTGTTTCTTTTGCTCTCTCTCTCTCTCTTTCTCTATCTCTCTCTCTCTCTCTCTCTCTCTCTCTCTCTCTCTGTATATATATATATATATATATATATATATATATATATATATATATATATATATACATATACATATATATAAAATATATATCCATATATATATAAGATACACACACACACACACACACACACACACACACACACACACACACACACACACACACACACACACACATATATATATATATATATATATATATATATATCTGTAAAAATATGTGACACTTATTCAGTAGCCATGATAAAACTCCGAGTTTCGGATGCCAGGGTGGGGGGTCCACTCCAACATCTCTTCAGTTATCCAACTACCGGAAATTCCTTTGAAAAATGATGATGAATATCCCCGAGAACTACGTTAAGGGTACATGTGTCTGTGGAGTGCTCAGCCACTTGCATGTTAATTTCACGAGTAGGCTGTTCCGTTGATCGGATCAACTGGAACCCACGACATCGTAAGCGATGGAGTGCCAACAACAAATGTTATACATCATCATCATCATCATCATCAACAGCAGTATTCAACATCTGTTTTCTATGTTGCCATGGTTTGGGTGGTCAACAGGATCCAGCAAGACTCAGGGTTTTATTGAGCTCCAATGGCAACTTCCTAACATCAGCCACTTTAAAGTGTGTATGCCTCCATGTTTATATAACAGAACAGCAGAGGCAAATGAATAAGAGGTTCGTTTTGTGATCCTCAGGTCTCAGGTTTAGTCCTACAGCATAGCAGCTTGGGCAAGTGTTATATGATGTAACCACAGGTAAGCCCTCTCCTTGTGAGTTAAACTGGGTTGTGGGGAAAACTATTTGGAAACTTGCTTGATAGACTGCAATCTGTAATTTATATGTCTGTCTATCCTTGTCAAACTGTGTTACGCTCATTGCTGCTTCTGTCCTGAGAATTACATTAAGGGTACACGTGTATGTGGAATACTCAACCACCACTTACTAATGAAACAAGTAGGTCATTCACATAAATCAAATTACAGAATACACATTGCTGAAAAGTGACAGACAACCATTTTCTTTTCTTTATTTTTCTCTTTTACTTGTTTTGTAGTTGTTTTTTTTTTTGGCCCAGAGGCTGTCCTGATGAAACAGACAAATGACCAGAGGCTTTCCACACATGGCCATCCCATCTATTGGTATATCAATGACAGCATCATCAGATGTAATGATCTAAAAATATTGGAGTGTGATTTGAAATCAACACTGACCAAGTACATCTGCGATCAAATGTCTTCCATTTGTGACCACCCCAACATTTGTATTTCAGACATGTTCTATGTGAATTATATCATCCAATGTATCCACTTAATTTTTTTTTTCTTTAAAAAACGGAAGGTTGTGATTTTAGGAAGATTTGGTTACTATTTCTAGCAGGTCAAATGACCGCATAGGGGTTCATGAATTAATAAAACAATTAATAATCTAAAGGTGAGAGGCCATGGTGGATTATTGATCTGTTATCAATCAGAATGTGTCAGCTGTTGCTGTGTTGCAACATTTGTGTGTCTGTCTACATGATACCCTTCATGACACACACACACACACAAGCATTCATACCTAAGTACACACACACACACACACACACACACACACACATATTCATATATATTTAATATATATATATATACACACACACACGTATGTATGCATGCACGGGTGTGTGCATGTATATATACAAATATGTCTCCCAAAACACATTGTCCTCCCCCCCAAAGAAATCAAAATGGACGTTTTATTCTGTGTAATCTGATGTATATATAAATGTGTGTGCGTGTGCATATGTGTGTATATATATATATATATATATATATATATATATATATATATATATGACTTATATATGAGATATATATATATGTATGCTATACAATATATGTATTTATATATATTTAAACATACATATGTGTAAATATGTATACGTATATGTATATATATATGTGTGTGTATATATTTATATATATATGTATGTATGTATATATATATATATGTGTATATATGTGTGTGTGAGTCTGTGTGTGTGTGATATTTATATATATATTATAAATTAATGTGCTTTATTGTTAATTTTTTGTTCATTATGCTCATTTTTTTTAAAATTGCCGCAAATAATCACAAGATTTAACGTGATCAGGGAATAAATTAATTACTGATAATTAATCAAAACAGTACAATACAATACAATACAATATTCTTTATGTGTGTCAATATTTGAAAATTGTATTTCAAAAGTACAAATTTTTGTTTATTTTTTGTTTTTGCTATCATTTCAAAATGTAAAAAAAGAAAAAAAAAATTTCCAAAAATAACACCATATTTATTATTTACCAAAATGTTAGGTACTGTGGAACCGATGGACTTTGGTTTTCCTCATCTCTATTTCAGGAAAGTGTATTATATGCTATCTCAGGAGAAAATAATAATAATAATAATATATTTATGAATGATGTCTCAATTATATATATTTGTGTTTTGTTTTGTTTTGTTTTACTTTCAATAATTGTATGTGCATGTGTGTGTATATGTATGTATGTATCTCTGTATCTGTATGTACACACACACACACACATATATATCACCCACTATACTCTCGGAGTGGTTGGCATTAGGAAGGGCGTCCAGCTGTAGAAACTGTCAGATCAGATTGGAGCCAGGTGTAGCCATCTGGTTCGCCATTCCCCAGTCAAATCGTCCAACCCATGCTAGCATGGAAGGCTGATGTTAAATGATGATGACTGGGGACTGGTGAAACCGGATGGCTGCACCAGGCTCCAATCTGATCTGGCAGAGTTTCTACAGCTGGATGCCCTTCCTAACACCAACCACTCCGAGAGTGTAACAGGTGCTTTTTACGTGCTACCGGCATGAGGGCCAGTCCGGCAGTACTGGCAACAGCCACGCTCAAAATGGTGTATTTTACGTGCCACCTGCACAGAAGTCAGTCCAATGTTTTGTTAGTGTGTATAGGATATTAGAGAGTGAGAGATAAGCATAATGCATGAAAGAGGAAATGTGAGGAAGAGAAGATATGTAGTTTGATTTGTTAGGGTAGGGTGTGTGAAAAATTTTGTTACAGGTAGCTGGAACTCACAGTGCTTCTAGAACTCAGTTTCACTGATGTGGGCAGGTCTTCTCAAGGATATCATATCAGCAGGCATTTCGGTCCATTATCATTTCCTCCATGAGGCTCGACATCCTGAGATCGTCCTCACCACTTCATCCCATGTCTTTCACAAATATCATCCACTTTCAGTGATCAGTTCTACTTTATACAGCTGTCTTCATTCATGTGCATCACATGTCCAAACCAACTTAGTCTTCTCTCTTGCATGCTACATGTGATTCCTCTTATTCCCAACGTTTCTCTAAATACATTTGCACTTTGTTCTACATGCACACTGATGTTGCACATCCAATGAAGCATACTGCCTTCATTTCTCTCCAGTCTACTCATATCTTTTACATTCAAAGCCCATGTCTCACTACCATGGAGTATAGCCATTCATACACAAGCATCATACAATCTACCCTTCACTCTGAGAAAGAGTCCTTTTATTGCCAACAGAGATAATAGTTCTCTGAACTTCCTCCATCCTATTCTTATTCTAGAAACAATACTTTCAGAGCATCCTCCATCATTGCTAATTCGATCACCTAGGTAACAGAAACTATCTACAACCTCAAGAGAGCCTCAGGGGCATTTGAGAGAACTTAAGTCCTGTGTGCTCTCAGTGCTTATAGTTCCTGCACATCTGCCACATACAAAGGCAACTTTATCTGTTAATCTACCTGTGATTCCACTGCACTTCTTATATGTCCATAGCTTACACTGGGTGCAATGAATGGATTTACTTCTAACTCCTTTCCTACATAATGAGTAGGGCCATTTACCTGACGAAAATAGAGTCTTATCTGCTTTCTTGCTAACGACTTTGGTCTTTGCTAGATTAACTTGTTCATTCAATACATTCACCTCTGCTTCCATTTCTAACCATGTGTTACTCTCCCCTCAAATTCTAATGAACCTAAATACTCTACTCTACACTTTTCCCCAATCCAGAGACTGTATCCTCTCTTATGTTCACTTTCTTGTACCTTGAGTTTGCTCTGGCTCCCCATCACTATCGTTTTAATCTTCATCTTCTTCTCAGTTACTACTACTCACCTTTATATAATGTGGGATAACCACGTATCTCTGCTATAACAAGGACATCTCTGCTTGTCCTTCTATAACACTTTTAGTCTCTCATCAACTGGCATATAGCCACCTCCCCACTCTCTAATATACCCTTATCTCCAGTAGCAGAATGGGTCTAAAAATATTGGTTGCCAGGAGACTAAGGGGGCCCACCTGCAACTACCAGGGGGCCCACCCACAACTACAATGCTATCATTTAATCTTTTTTATTTTTTTGTTAAAAGTATTCTTTTCAACTGTCTACAATCACAGCCAGGCTGAAATAATTAATGCATTCTTCCAGGAGTGAATAAAAAATTCTTAAACTTGAAGGGATGGGCCCCTTAGATACTAACATGGGCCCCCATACATGGATTCTGATGGCGCAGGGGCCCACTTGCCATTGGGCAAGCTGGCAACCTGCCCCAGTCTGCCATTGCCTGTCTCCATTTAGTTTTTTGGACTTTCCCTCTTTCATGCTTTTTCTCTCATGCAACTTATTTGGTGACTTTACTAGTGCTGATCACACGAAAGAAGCACCCAGTACACTCTGTACAGTGGCTGGAGTTAGGAAGAGCGTCCAGCTGTTAAAAAATTTAAAAAGGGAGAGAAAAGCCAAAACTGACTCTTGGAGCTCAGCACATCCCCAGAACTTGCTGGACACTGTCAAACAATCAAACCCATTCCAGCATGCAAAACGAACCTTAAACGACGGCAACATCGAGGATAATGAAGATGATGATGATGATGTTTGCATATACATCAAGAGCTAGAACAAATACCACTCGACATATTGTCCAATTTTCTTATAATTCTGCTCATATACAGTCCTGCGCTCTTATCTTATTTCATACATCACCAAAAGGATGAAAATCAAAGTTGATCTCAACGACATTTGGACTCAGAATGCCAAGATCTAGAAGGAAAAAAAAAAAATACTGTAAGGCATTTTTTTGTCTGAAACTGATATACATACTGATCTACATGCTGATACGCAGGTTCTTAGCCATGCACTGACTCGCACGCACACACACACACACAGACCCAGGACACTTGCAGCAGCTGTGAGTTTATAGTGCATTACAACCTAGGTAAGCACCCATTTGATTTTAAGTTCAGATTTCAATAAAGTCATCGACTCGTTTTTATCCTTCCTTAACAACATGAACAAACTTCAGACATGGTTTTGCCATTAGGCCATCAATGTGTTTTTGTTTGTTCAATTTTTTTTTTTCATTTGTTTCGGTCATTAGATTGAGACCGTGCTGGAGCAACGCCTTGAACAATTTGTTTTTAGTTGAATGAATCGACTCCAGGACTTACATTTTGTTAAGCTTGGTAATTATTCTACCGATCTCTCTTGCCGGACCGCTAAGTTGCCGGTACGTAAACACACCAGCACCGGTTCTCGAGTGGTGATAGGAGACAAACACACGCACACATACACAGACACACACACACAGAGACACACACACACACATACATATATACGACAGGCTTCTTTCAGTTTCCGTCTACCAAATCAACTCACAAGGCTTTGATCGGCCCAAGGCTATAGTAGAAGACATTTGCCCAAGTTGTCACATACTGGGACTGAACTCGGATCCATGTGGTTGGTAAGCAAGCTTCTTACGACGCAGGCACGCCCGCGCCTAAGTCAGTTTTATTTTTATACAACGCTTTAATAGAATAACGAATGCAGAAGAGTTTTCTGCTAGTATCTCTTCGGTTACGACGACGAGGGTTCCAGTTAATCCGATCAACGGAATAGCCTGCTCATGAAATTAACGTACAAATGGCCGAGCACTTCACAGACACCCGTACCCTTAATGTAGTTCTCAGAAAGATTCAGCGTGAAACAGAATGTGACAAGGCTGTCCCTTTGAAATACAGGTACTACTCATTTTTGCCAGCTGAGGGGACTGGAGCAACGTGAAATAAAGTGTCTTGCTCAAGGACACAACGCGTCGCCGGTTGATGTAGAAAAGTAACTTTAAATATACGCACGTACACACACTCTCACATACATATACACACAGGATTTTCAGTAAATTGCTTGGATCTTTCTGTTTGGCTGCACCTGTGGAAATTTTAAAGTTTAGTGAAAATTTTAAAATTTGGTGTATTGGTGTAATTTTCCGCGTTGAATCTCAGCGAGTAATTCACTTTTCTCAGAGGAACTTTTGAAAAAAGTTTCAGACGTTTAATATCAATAATGAGCTTACAAAGCCATGCTGATTCTCCCAATATGAAACCAATTGGAAAAAAAAGAAGAAATTCAAAAGTGGCAGCCAACCAGAAAAGATCCAATGGTTTCATAATATCTATATTAGAGTTATCAGTAAAAAAACTATTGGATATTTAGAAGACGAAAACACGCAATCATTTAAGTGGCCGTTTTGGAAGTAACTAATTTTCGTTATGCACAATAGAGTGTTAAGGGAATTATTTACTTTTAGGTGAATTGCCTCCCTTAAATCGGCTGCTGGAAAATGCTGAGATAACTTATACAACAATAAAAGTTACATATAAAACGCAGAGAACAGTTTTATTAAACTGACAAAGCAGGTGGTAATAAAGATAGGTGTAGGAATGAATAAAAGAGAGTATGCCCAAAAGTTGGTTACATCTAGGGTGTCATGTAATATATTCATACACATATATTTACACACACACACACACACATACTATAGGATCATTCCGTAAATAATGCGTTTTTTCAATTGCATGAACTAAAAGTTGGAGGGGTATGGGATAAACTACCTGCATCAATTTGCTATAAAAGCAGGTAGTAATTTTACCTTGTACTTATTCTTAGTGCAAGTTTTGAAGAGTGCAGTTCGATTTTAACAGTTAATTTTTCAAAGCTATAATGGAAGTGACAAAGGAGCATATTCGGCATATTTTGCTTTATGAGTTCAATAAAGGCCGCAACGCAACAGAAAGTGTGAGGTATATTAATGCAGTATATAGGAATCGGACAATAAGCATGAGCCAGTGTGAACGGTGGTTCCAGAAATTCCGAGCTGGAAACTACAGCCTAGAAGACGAGCCTCGTCCTGGAAGATCCGTAAAGCTTGACGAGGACGTCCTGCAAACCCTGGTGGAACAAAATTCCATCGTAACTGTTGAGGAACTAGCAGAGAAGCTTGGATTTGGTCATTCAATTAATCATCGTCACCTGAGTGCCATCGGGAAAGTCTGCAAATTGGGTCAATGTGTTACTCACAAGCTAAAGAAGGTCTTCATCCACGTGAGGTATTGTTATCTGTTTGGTGGGATATGAAAGGTTTCGTCCACTCTGAACATTTGAACCCAAACCAAGCGATAACAAAAGAGATCTACTGCGAGCAACTTGAGCGGCTTAAGTCAGCGCTAGAAGAAAAACGACCATCTTTGGTTTCAAGATGAAAGGTGTCCTTTGATCAGGATAATGCTCGGCCACATGCAGGGAGGATAACATTCAAAGTCTGGGGCAGTGTGAATGGGAAGAGATATCCCACCCACCATATTCGCCGGATATTGCCTCATCTGATCATCATTTATTCCGCAGTTTTCAAAATCATTTGGACGGAAAGAATATGAATTCTGTAGAGGCCAGAACAGTACTGGAAGAGCATTTTTCGTCACGGACAAATGAATTTTGGAAGAGGGTCCTTGCAAGTCTTACCAGATAGATGGAAGAGCATTGTAGAAAATGAAGGAGAGTATAATTTAGATTTAAAAGAATAAAAGGAAGTATAAAAGAAGTATAAGAAACCGCATTACTTATGGGATGACCCTATATATATATATATATATATATATATATATATATATATATATATATATATAAAGGAAGTATAAGAAACCGCATTACTTATGGGATGATCCTATATATATATATATGTACACACACATATATGCTTCTGAATCTCTCAGAAGATGTACGTGTTTTCCGGTTCTCAAACTTTTAAGTAGCATGAAGAGTTAACTTGTTACTCAATAATACGACCCTAAGTATATGTGCTGAGTGCTACTTCTGTGCGTTTGTTCACTCACGTATGTATATATATATATATATATATATATATATATATATACACATAGAGGGAGAGAGAAAGGAAGAGGGAAGGAGAGAGGGAGAGATAGAGAGGGATAAACTTTTCAGAAGTTTATCATTTAAATATATATGCCCATGTCTAGATATGCAACTAGATGCATAAGAATCTGCACATAAAACAAATACACAAATCTGCACATGCACAGACTCCAAATGCTGCACGTGTACACATATACATGCAAAAATACCTTGTTGATGTTTTTGAAATTCCAATGAAAGAGCCTTGGATCTAAGTTAGAAACCGACTCCTTCTCTATTGGCAAGAAATCTTGAAATGAAACTGAATAATGACATACATACATACATATACATACATGCATGCATGTATACATACATACATACATATACACATATACACACACACATACATACACACACACACACACACACACACACACACACACACACATATAGGTTGCGATGGGTAAATTGTCGCCATTTTATATTTTTAGTTCCATACATGCGCATTGTCTATTTTTGATTTTGTCGACTGTACAATGTAGTAGGGTCATTCGGGCACCGTCTGTGAGAAAAACTGCACCATGATGCAATTCACTCTGCCAGAAATTTGGAAACGTTATGTTGTACTGCTTAGCATTCGCGCCGGAAGCTCCAATTCGAACATTTCAGAGTGTTTGGGTGCCAATCTGAGGATGGTGTAGAGGATTCGGAAAGTGTCGGATGAGTGTAATATTGATTACAAAGGTGCGGCAGGTCGGAAAATTCATTCCGATCTTTCTGATAAGAAAAGAACTGAATTTGTTGGTGAGATCCAGACCATGATTGACAATGATCCATCTAAGTCAATCAGGTCCATCGCCAGGTACATGGGAGTGTCTGAGTTTCTTATCAGGCAGGTAGTGTATGAAGACATTCGGTATTCCTCATACAAGATGAGAAACGGCCAATTTTTATCTCAAGCTCTCAAGGACAAGAGGAAAGACCGCGCTACGAAGCTTTTGAACAAACTCAAGCATCCCCTCCAGCTGAACATGCTTTGGTTTTTCTCAGATGAGGAAAAAATTCTGCCAGGATCAGATGATGAACACACAGCACAACCATTGGCTTGCCGTGTCCTCAAAACATGTACCGTGAGTAATAAAAATCAAACATCCAGTCTACATCATCCCCCGGAGGGGAATGAGATAAACTACCTGCATCAACTTCTTATACAACAATTTAAAACCAAAAAATTTCTTCTGGACAAATTCCATTCCTATGTCAGCTGAAAATGCTATTAATTCTTTTTTTCTTTTCTTTTTTCTTTTTGGCATTCTTAACATTTTTAGCATAAATCTTAAAATCATCCACAAAGCAATTGTAGGTTACAATAATATCTCTTATAGCTACAGATCCTAGCATGTAGCCATGAGTGGGGAATTGAGTCAAATGCCTTCCTATAATCAAGCCATAGTGTTGTGAGGTTCCTACGATGTTTTTCTTATACCTCAGACAGTACAGCTTTATCCGTAGTTGTTCGACACATCACCAAACTCTCTTCTTTCTACCGGCCTGCTCATCAGTCACTATGTTGTTGGACTCACAATGATCCTGGAAGAACTGGTTGAGGCAGTCTGTATACAGTTTAATATATTTTAATACAGATTAGTAATATTTAGGCAAGCAATGGGCCTGTAGTTTTCAGGCAACTTGGTGATTTCATTCTTGGCCGCGAGATTCACCCGTGCTATGGCAAGCCAATTTGCATGTCAATCTGATCTTCCATGGTACTTTTATGCATATATAAACACATACATAGATGAATACATACATGAAATACATACATAGATGAAGAAAAGGCGGCGAGCTGGCAGAAACGTTAGCACGCCTGGCGAAATGCTTAGCGGTATTTCGTCTGCTGCTATGTTTTGAGTTCAAATTCCGCCGAGTTCGACTTTGCCCTTCATCCTTTCGGGTCGACTAAATAAGTACCAGTTACGCACTGGAGTCGATATAATCGACTTAATCCGTTTGTCTGTCCTTATTTGTCCCCTCTGTGTGTAGCCCCTTGTGTGTAGTAAAGAAATAATACATAGATGAACACGCACACACTCACATATATATATATATACACATATATATATATTTCGTTTTGGGATTTGGTTTGCAAGATTTTTTATGTGATTTCGTGTGTTGAAGCATATTCTGTTGTGTCTGGGGAGAGTCATTTTCTTATTGTGCCTTAAATTTTACCGGTAAGTGTGTTAAAATTTAAGGCACAATAAGAAAATGACTCTCCCCAGACACAACAGTATGTGTATATATATATATATATATATATATATATATATATATATATATATATTTGTGTGTATGTGTGTCTGTGTGCTTAGATATACGTATAACTTTGCAGCTATACCTTCACAAATTCGTAGGTAGAATAACATTTCAACAAAAACTAGATACGAAATCTGGAAACCGTAACTGACAAAACAGGCAAAAATTTCAGAATAATAATTAGAGCGACAAACAAATAAACATCTAACAAAAACCTATTTAATGACTCTAGATAAACAGGTTATGAAACAGACGAAAATAACAGGAGCGTAACTATTAGAATAAAATAACAGAAATTGCGCAAATACTGGTCTACGTCTAGATAAACAGGAAAACTTCAAAACAACACATAAAATTAATGATAAAACAGCGAATGTGACTCACGAAAGCATAGCAAAATCAACGAACTAACAAATGAAACCATGACACCCATAGACAACGCCCTAAAGAACAAACATATTTACAGAAAACGATATTGGAAGATAACTAATACCGTATATGTATATGTGTATACATACATACATACATACATACATGCATACGCAGTGTGACTGAACCCAGAACCATGTGGCTGGAAAGCAAGCTACTTACTACACAGCCACTCCTGATATATATATATATATATATATATATATATATATATATATATATATATATATATATATATATAATCAAATTATGTACATATATATATAATCAAAATAAGCAAAAGGATATCAAGGGTGCAGTACGACCGTTTCAAGCGGCTCCATTTAATTGTACAATGCAATCATTACATCAATTTCAATGCAGTGATATATTCAGCCGCACAAAATATGCAAGTTTCTTTACCAACATACACACACACACACACACACACACACACACACACACACACACACACACACATATTTATATACATATATATATTTATATACATATATATATGTAGAGAGTGTTAGAAGCGGTGACAACCGATATTGGTGTTTTACATCCCCGTAACTTAACGGTTCGGCCCAAGAGACCGATAAAATAAGTACTAGGCTTACAAAGAATAAGTCCTAGGGTCGATTCGATCGACTAAAGGCGGTGCTCCAGCATGGCTGCAGTCAAATGACTGAAACACGTAAAAGAACATTTCAAATAATCGATAAAACAATTTAAAATACAATGAATAATCAATTTCTTTTATCCCAGAAGTCTCTTTTATGATAAGTGTTTGTTTTGATCATACATTACAACTGAAATGGATCTTTTTAATGCAAACTTTGGGACAATTTCCGATATCAGATCATCGGAAGCAGCTTTACTTTTATTGTGTTTTTTTAAAGGAAAATCGGAAGTTTTTTTATGACTCAACACAGGACTGCTTTAGTACCATTATAGACCACAGTGAAAATCAATGCGCTAGGTCTCTACAGCATTGAGAGCTAAGCACAGTGTTCATAGATGTATAGTGAAACGGCGTACTCCTCCCGGTTAAAAGTGGTAGGAACCAGCCATTGTAAATAGACGGTCGTCAAGAGAAGATTGAGAGTCGAAGAGTTGAGAGTCGACAGTTCTAGTCAGTGTCTTAAGGAGCTATCAGCGATAGTAAGGCAGAAAAAATTAATGTATTATTATCCCAGTGTGAAGAGATACAACGGTATCCGATGACTAGTAACTATTGTGGCTACTAGCATAAAACAGCTACTACAGTACAACGGCAGTCACACATCACACCAGTAGGAGGAACCCACTTTACAACAGTGGCGACGAGGGAAAACAAATTTACGCGGAGTGAAAAGAACACGGAGGGTTTAAACTAATTCACATGGAAAATTAAATACGTCGACAAAAAAGAAACAAAAATCTTGTTGAGCAAACTTACGAAAATCGTAAAAGTATGGAAGACTTGTTAGCTGGGATAGTTGAGTTGCAAAAATAACAACAACAACTCAAGGAACAATGAGAACAACAACAAGGATTGCAGCAGCAAATGTTACACCTAATGAAGTTGATAACCAAACTGGAGAATACATTTTCACCTGACCATGTAGCAAATTCCATAAGCGAATTCAAATATGACTCAAGAAGAAGTAAACTTTGAGGTTTACTTTCGAAGATTTCAAATTTTTGAAAAAGAATGTCATGACTGGACAGACGAAACGAAAACGCGTCTAGTTTTAAGAAAACTAGCGACAGCAGAGCATGAGAAGTATAGTAACTTCATATTGCAAAAAAAAAAGCAAAAACAAAAAAAACAAAAAACAAGTCTGACATAAATTTCACCGACACGATTGACATTTTATGTAAGATGTTTAGTGAAAAGAGCTCACTGTTTAATACTAGATGGAAATGTTTAAACATAGAAAAAAGCGAAGATGAAGACTTCTATACTAACACAGGCAGAATCAACAAAGAATATAAGAGATTTACGCTGGATATGCTTATTCCAGATTCTTTGAAGTGTTTGATTTTTGTACAAGGATCGACAAATAAAAAGGATGCAGAAATCCGAACGGAAATTCTAGCAAAAGTGCGTTTTCACATAAGGGCAGTGCAAAAAAAGTCGGAAGACAAATAAAGTGTTGCAGGAAGAACAGAAAAAAATTGGGATATAGACCCATGTATGGCATGTGGTGGGACGCACCTGAAAAGAGTTTGTCCAAATGAAAAAATCAAAGTGTTTTCGTGACGGGTTGATAGGATATATAAAATTGCACTGCAAAACTAGAATGAAAGGAAAATGGAACGAACAAGAAAAAAATAAAGTTTGTCAGCAGGAAAATTTGTGACTACAACAAACAGAAAATTCGTGAATGTGAAAATTGAAACCACTAGTGTCAGAATGCAATTAGATATGGGAAGTGACATCACAATCATAAATGAGAAAACATGGGAACAAATGGATAAACCAAAATTATGATTGTAAACACATCTAGAAGAATGTTAGGAAAATATAGAAAGAAATTTTTAAAATTCTTTAGAAATATAGGTCAATCTATAACGATAGAAGATGACTAACTCTGTTAATTTCTTATGAATCCTTTCATAAACCTAATGAAAACATAAAATATATAAATATTGGGAGTAATCACCCCAAATCGGTAACAAACTCACTAATGAAGAATATTTCGACAAGAACAACTAACTTATCAGCTATTGAGAATATTTTCAAACAAAATGAAAACTACTGTAACTTAGCACTTAGGAAAGCGAGATATAAAGATAAAATAAAGTTTAATAAGTCGAATAATGAATCTGATTTAACAATAATTTTAATAACGCAAATCTAAAATCTAGTACTATAAGTAATACTACTTATAAGAAAAATAATAATGGAAATCTAAAATCAAATAGAGAAGTTAATAAAATAACAAGAGTAGTAGATTTCAACAGAGAAAATAATCAGATGAACAATAATAAAAGTTCAAACAAAAGGAAAAATTACAAGATAATTGATAACCGTGTTAAATATCTTCTTACTGCTAATAGAAATAAGGATATAGCATTCTCTAATAATATCTCAAATTCTTTTAATATAAAAACAACGAAAAGATTTAAAGATAAAATAAACGCTAACTTTAACATAGATCGAAATCAAGAAATATTTACTCCTTCGAAAAACTGGTTTAAACATTAAGATTATGATTTTAACTCGAAAAATACTTTATGGTTAATTTTCCCATTTGGTAAACAAGTAAATTAGAATTTTTCCAAATTGTTCAATACAGCATTAGAAAGATATTTTCCTATAAATCATAAATGTTATAGAATTTTTAACAAACATAATATCCTCATGGTTTATTGTAACAGCAAAAAAAGAAAGAATAAAAAATTGCACAAATTATAGCAACACATAACGTAAAAGTAATGCAGAAATTTTAAAAATCTATTGTAATCAGAGTAGCATAGTAAATATTCAGAATAATAATGTCAAATGGAATATAAAAAAAAACTCAAATAGAAGAGAACGCTAAGAATTTAAAAGCCGCTGAAAGGGAAACAACCCAATTTAACATAGTTAATAACACAGAATCGAATTAAAATTCAGCTCGAAATAGAACAAAGATAACGTTATCTGAAAAAGTAAATAGTAGTAAAAAACTTGGGGGAAAGGAATTTGATTTTACCATGAATTATCAAATTAAAACTAATTCCGAGAGAAATTATCTTTTTGATTATTCTAAATGGGAATCTTGTAAAGTGAAAAATAAGTGTAAGACTAAAAATGTTATATATAGATGTAAAGTTACATCTGAGGGTAATGAAGACTTTTACATCGGAGCGACTTCACTAATTTTCAAGAAGAGACTGGCAAATCATTTGAGTTCATTTAGAGACAAAAATACAAGATCTCAAACAAGTCTTAGTAAATAGATCTGGTTTAAAAAAAACAGAAACAAAGACTTTACCATCAATTGGAAATTAATTTGTACTGCAAAGCCATACAGACATGGAACTAAAAAATGTGACTTGTGTTTAGAAGAATTTTACCAAATTTTTACATCTAAGGATAATATATTAAATTCTAGGTAGGAGCAAACTTGAGATGCTTGCACATGAGAAAATTCACATTTGCTCAGTATAAATTAGTAATAAACATTTAACAACAGAATCTTTTGAAATAATGGACTATAAGTAATTATCCAATCAAAACTTAAATTGAGGATAGTTCATGTCTATATTACCTCGATCGGGTGATCTACTAGCGCAAATCAGTCAACGTGTTAACTGAATTATATATAAAGCTACAATTTTATTATGTTCCTTCAGAGTTGCCTCTCTTAGGTACATCTCATTGACAAAATAAAATAGAGTAAAATAAACAGTAATGTTGGAACAAATTGCTCTGATACCAATGTTGAAGAATGCACCATACATTGACGTTAAAACAACAGTATTTACAACTTCGGGTCATCTAAATTTGGGATCTGTCCATTCGACCTAGATAGAATACATATACAAAACTCAGCCGTGAAATTTTTTTCCCACGTGAGTTCCGGATCCCAGTTATGAACTCATTTGCATACAACCAATCAGAGCTGAACTACCAAATTAGCGTCCACCTAGTCACGAAAATACTCTGGTTGAGTTTAGTGGAAAATGTGCGTTATAGCAAAATCTAACTGTACTAAACGGGTTGATAGGGGAGACAAATGTGAAATTTAGTGTATAAAGTGAATGGGGAACTGCTCACCGATGATGCCATAAGTGTTGCTAATTTGCGTAATTTACTAGAAAATGTAAATGAGTGTTGTTTCCTAATTTTTTGACTGAGGTTTGTACATTCCTAATTTAAAATGTTGGTGTTGATCTGGAAACATCGTAATCAATATGGCGTTGCATCGTATTGCGCCCTCCTTGCATATATCAATGGGTACATGCAGTATCACTCAGTCTGAGCATAGGTACCTAATGTTAGCTCCATATAGAGGTGGTTCTCAACTGATATATAAGGATGGTAGGTGGGGGATGTGGTTCTTATGTGAAACCTGCTCGGCTGTACTCACAGAGTAACATACACCATTCTATGCCTGACTGGCTGTACTGTAGTAGTACACAATATGTGGATTTTCAAGGTGAGCTCCGATTGGCTGTATGCAAATGAATTCATTACTGGGGTCCGGAACTCTCGTGGGGAAAGATTTGCCACCCGGAACGTGTCATTCCTAGCGAGTAAAACCTACAAGTACTGGATTAACGTTTTAACTAAGCGACAGTTGACAGAGGCAGTTGTCTGTAACTGTTTGTTGGGTGGGGGATCTCTGGAGAAGATGATTAGAGTAGAGTCTTTAAGCTTTAGTAAAGAAATAGCGGCAGAAAAATAGATTAAAATGGTAATCAGTAGTCCGTGAGTGAATTTGGTATTTATTTTTAGGCAAAATTTCGGTTACGACGCTAAAGCCATTCTCTTATAAATTGGTTGGCGGAAAAGCAATAAAAACTAGCTTAGCTTCCTTCTACAAAAAAGGAAATTTCATACTGCATTGAAACCATATTTCACACAAGCCTTTAATATTCGTAACACGTCTTCGATTCTTCGCTATTTTGGAAAACAATACTGATTGCTTACATTTATTTTTTTATGATACGCATATGTTTTCTTTAGATATGTTTTCTTTATACAATCAAGAATCTTCAGTCATTAAATCTTCTCTCGAAATCTTCATTCAATCGTTGCTGATGTCCACAGTATGTTCTTATATCATCATCTGTAAATAATTGTGAAATGCTTTCCATGCATGCTAATTGGCAGAATTCCCTTCTGTCAAGGTTTTGTTTATACCATTTAATTTTACTTGTAAAGCTGCTGACTGCATTCTATATTCATACATATTAGAATATAATTGTTCCCTTGAAATTTCAAATTCAGATGACTCATCTTGTTAACATCAGATAAGTAAGCCACATCTCTGCGATTAAAGTCAATGTCTTTTGTTAGTCGATCATGATTTATAAGTAAAAAGTCAATAACAATATCGCAAAGCAGGAAATGCTTCAAACGAGACTCTTTTGACAGCTAAACGAACTTCAGTTTGAAATATCTTTCAAAATTTTCTCTATTCTTTTCACATAATTGACAGAATAGCCTTGCTTTGATTTTGTTAACATAAAGATTTACTGAAAGGTAGGCTTGAAGACAGCTCATCACTAAGTCTTTTAATGACAAGGTGTTGACAATTAATTGCATAGGGGACTGGAAATAGATCAGCTTCTGTCTTTTCCAGACCAGCTTGGTGGCCTGTCATAGATGGTGTACCATTAGATGTTCCTTATATCATACACCGTGGAGGCGTAATGGCCCAATGGTTAGGGTAGCGGACTCGCGGTCATAGGATCGCGGTTTCGATTCCCAGACCGGGCGTTGTGAGTGTTTATTGAGCGAAAACACCTAAAGCTCCACGAGGCTCCGGCAGGGGATGGTGGCGAACCCTGCTGTACTCTTTCACCACAACTTTCTCTCACTCTTTCTTCCTGTTTCTGTTGTGCCTGTAATTCAAAAGGGGTCAGCCTTGTCACACTGTGTCACGCTGAATATCCCCGAGAACTACGTTAAGGGTACACGTGTCTGTGGAGTGCTCAGCCACTTGCATGTTAATTTCACGAGCAGGCTGTTCCGTTGATCGGATCAGCTGGAACCCTCGACGTCGTAAGCGACGGAGTGCCAACAATATCATACATCTGAATGGAACTACAGTTGTGCTTGAAATAGTCACCTTCAGTTGGAAATGCTTAACGAATTGCTTCATGAGACCCAGTTTCATATGCAGGGGTAAGAATATGATTTTCTCTATGCCTGTAAGTGGCTTATCTAGAATGTGAGAATCACCAGATTTAAGGTCAGATCTTAGAGACCAGTTCCTCTGCACTCAAATGCTTCTCTTGAGCTCTGCTGTCTCACATGCACAGAAAGCAGAGATACTTGATGTATACTCGTTACTGACCAAAAAGGACGTGCACCATTTTAAGGTCAACACAGATGATCCAATTGTGTTTATGATTGCTACAACTTCAATGACTCTCTTTATGTATCCGTATTATTAACGAATATGGAGACATAAAGACCTAGGTCTCAGATCTCGCAACAGAATCCCTCCACATTTCAAATCACCAGTTCACTCACTTCAAAGTCTTTCCATCTCTCTTCCACTGCACAAATATGTTCTCTAGTCTCCTAAACTCAAATTCTCTGTATTACTCTGCTTGTCATTCCCATATCTTGACCACATTCATGTAATTTCATGCATCATAGCACCAAGTCAGCTTCTGCTTCCATCTTCAAACATGAAGTTGACTCTGAAGTGCTGAAGGACAGCTGAGGCATATAACTGGTCAATAATCGTGACTTATTGTTTGCGGGGAGATTTGAAACGGACCATGCGTTTCAACAATCAACCTAAAGTCACCAGATCAGAAAAATAGAAAAATTCTCACTCTTTGTCATCAAAATAATAAAAGCAATCAGTTTGGATAAACAATACAACTATGCTTATTCAAAAAATAGACTATTGAAAAAAAAAAACTTGAGGTGATAGAAGAAAACTGACTATAGTTTTGAAATCGGTATGCCAGTATTAGTCTCAATCAATGAAACAGCAAACTCAACAGCAATTATGTTCAAGATTGTTCCTCAGTGTTATCAATTAATTTGTTCCTCATAGAGAAATGGTCCTTAGTTTTTCAGCACGTAGAGTTAGATTTAGTTTTAAACATTAGCATCTTAATATTATTACAGTTCGTTGCAGAGAGAGAGAGAGAGTGCTTCCTCTTTAATGATATGTTACAAGTGAATAAAGAAATGAAGCCGTGAAAGTTTGGTAGCGAAGAAGTTAATAATGGTCGCGAGAAATTTAAATGTCTTCACATCATTATGTACGGATTAAAAGACGCACCGGAAAATTGGTAGTGCATCTGTTCTTGAAAAATTGTTGATCTTTTTGCATTGGTTTTCCATGATCTTCAGAAAAGGTATAGATCGAGGCTCGACTTCTGCCCATACTTATTGAACCCGCCTTCTCAACAGCATCAGTTGATGGAATGTTCGTGCTCAAACACTTGTTAAGCCCGGTTTCTCATCATGTTGTGGCAACAGCTGATGATGGAATTTTAAATAGTAGACACAACGGTATTCACAGCGGCGTCGCCCTTGTGTTTGCTCTCGCTTTCCCGAGCTCCAAGCCTGCACAGGCTCACACAGCAAAACCCACAAGTATTACCCAGGGACAGACCACAGCTCCGCATCACTCGGGGTGGGCCATTTCCCCTCGTCTCCCTCCTCTGACATGCTGCTGAATACTTACCATTTTCAAAATAATAAATTATTATATAATTTTTATATGAATCCCCCCCACACACGCTCTCTCTCTCTCTCTCTCTCTCTCTCTCTCTCTCTCTCTCTCTCTCTCTCTCTCTCTCTCAGATAATTTTTGTTTCATTTTCTTTCAAACACCAAACTCCATAGTACACACTTTACCCAATCCTGTCTTCCTTCTCTCCATCAATTGCATCCCGCTGTAACCAACCCCACGTCTTTTTCTACAGTTTTAAGCCAAACGATAAAAGTTTAAACCAAAATCCACCCCACCCCACCCATGCAGCCGCCACCACCACCATCACTACCAATTTGGAAGGACATACAAAGGTCAACAGCACAACCTCACAGTGTCTGACCAAAGAATGTTTTAAAAATAACACGCCATATTATTTATATAACTTCACTATACAAACGAAATTTTATTAAGCGATTGCTTACGTTTTGTGAAAGAATTTATAATTTGTCGTTTTATTTAAACGTGTGTGTATAATGAATATATATATATATATAAATTATATACATATATATAAATATAATGTATATATATCAATACAAATACATATACATATATATATATATATATATATATATATATATATATATATATATATATATATTATTATACATATATATATTTGCATGTATATATATATATATATATATATACACACATATATACATACATATATATATATACACACACACACCAACACACACACACACACACACACACACACACACACACATATATATATTGTAAATATTTCATTTAGTTTTATTTAATTATATGAAATTGTCTGTTGATAAATGATATTATCAACTACAGAAATAGATTTATCAATTTATTTTTCTAACTTGATTCATTTCATTTCATAGCCATGGCTGATATGGTATCGTTTCTAATGCTGTTGTTGTTTTTGTTGTTGGTGTTGTTGTTGTTATTGTCTTTTTTTTGTTTTTTTTTGTTTTGCAGCTGCAGTTTAAATTTACTGTGTGCTTGTTTATTTACTTTGACGAGTGCAGTCGTCATCATCAGCCTCCTTCTTATCCTCCTCCTCCTCCTCCTCCTCCTCCTCCTCCTCCTCCTCCTGCACATCATCATCATCATTATCATCATCACCACTACCACACCACCATCACCACTATTACCACCACCACCACCACCACCACAACTACCACCACCACCACCACCACCACCACCACCACCACCACCACCACCACAACTACCACCACCTCCAATACAACAACTACTAGCACTACCACCACCAATCATCGTCGTCGTCGTCGTCGTCGTCAGCATCACCACCACCACCATCTTCATGGTACTGCTGCTGCTGATGATGATGATGATGTTGACCATCATCATCATCATCATCATTAGCGCCATCTTGAACATCACCATCACAACCATACTCTTCATCATCATCATCATCATCATCATCATCATCATCATCATCATCATCAACATCCTCGTCATCATCATCCTCATCAACATCATCATCATCCCTATATTATCAATAGCATTATTAATTAGTAGCAGCACCAGCAGCAGCATCACAATCATTATGAACACCAACTACGTTATCAACACTACCATCATTATCTTCATCATCGTCATCATCCTCCTTCTCCTCATCCTCATCACCACCACCACCACCACTAGCCCTGACAATACACCCCATGTGCTTGGCTTCGAGATGCTGGCTTAATTCCAGTCTCTTCACCTTCACCTGGGATGCACTGCCAGTCCTCATGGCTTCCTCTAGGGCCTTAACTAAATCTTCTTCCCTCTTACGTTTTCTAGCCACGAAACCTATGCTATATCTAATAGACTCAAATTTAATGGCACGTTTGAGGGCATACCTCCATTTGTTGTCAATAATGGTTGCGGTTAATGCCCTCTATATCAACAACTTAATCCGGTTCCTGTATTCTTCAATCGTCAAAAGAGACGTATTGAGTTTCCAGTAGCCGGAACATTTACTATATAACTTATCTAGGTTCAGTTTACAAGTGACAAACTTGTGATCACTGTAGCTGACCGGGTGGAATTGTAGACACTTAGCTATATCCTTGTCGATTTTTCTAATTAAAATCTTATCTATGTAAGACCTTGAAGAACCGTCGCCACTTGACCATTCCACAATGGGGCGTTCGGGAATTCCAGTCTATATGGAGCTACTAGCTGAAAGCGACTTAGCAGACCCCGGAAGCCAGGATTCGTTCCCCTATCCGTGTTCGAGCCAACACTATACACGCGTGCATCGTGGATAGTGTTAAAGTCTCCTAACAAAACTAGTGAATGTGACGTACCCAGAAACTTCTTCAAGTCACGAAAATAATCCCTCTGACCAGAATTGGGTGCGTAAATTGCAACCTGTCTGATTGTCTTACCACAACTGAACGTCAGATCCAAAACGACCAGCCTACCTTCTGGGTCAGAAAAAATCAACTTTTTCTCTTAAACTCGGTTTCTTTTTAACAGGACTAACACCCCACCGCCTCCCGCGGGATGGCCTAGAGAAATAAACTTCCCGTAACCATTCAGGAGAGGGAGCAGATCTCTTGGCACCTTTAACCAGATTTCTGTAGCAACAATTACATCCAAATTCCATACCCTAACGTCATTTAAGAAACACCCTTGCTTCCAACTCGACGGTAGGCCACGTACTTTTACACAACCAACGTGAATAGCCATCAAGTCTTACCTCTTAATCGGTGGCGGGAGGCGGAGGGAAGTCCGCCTCTTTTCCTTTTTCACGGTCTCGTGAGGCTGAAGGAAGTAGGCCCTCATAAAATTGAGGTGAAAAACCCGTCCTCAGAGGGTCTACATCATTCCTATGGTCGTTCGCCAGTATATTATAACTTTTTTGGTCGATGCGGTATACCGCAATATTATCCATACATTTTTCTTCAATTCGCTTGGCATTTGAAATGATTGGTGTTACACTTTTCGAGTTCCGAACCGCCATGTAATACTCTTCCTGTTTACTTGTTTTTATATGTGTTTTCGCTTTTTTAAAGTCTCTTTTTGCTTCATTTTTTTTTCCGGGGAGGCTGGTTTTATTTTTATCTTTATTTTTTCTCGTTGACCATTCCTCCACCTCATTACTGCTTACTGTTGTTGAGCTACTGCTTTCTCCAGTTCCGTTGCTCTCCGACGTTGTAGTTTCATTTTCTGGTGCAGCCTCCTTCTTCTCTTTGGTCTCCTCTCGAGGGGGAGGGGTTACACTCGGCTCTAATATACCCTTTTTTCCCGCAGTTAAAACATCTGCGTTTCCGACCTTCAACCATCACAATTAGTCGGTTTTCTCCTACCTGCAGCACTTCAAGAATTTCTTCTAAGGCCAGGGGCCCGGTTTGAATCGTCATTTTTACGCTTTGCCCCTGCCAGTTCTTCTCCTCGGTCGCCACTGCTTCTAGCAGTGTTATTTTTTCCTCTAGTTCTAGCATCACAGCTGCCACCAACCACTCTGCGTCAATCCCTGGAGGTACGTTGTTAATTCTGATTCTAGATGTTCTCCTCCCCATATAAATGGGCAGGAGAATCACCTCTTCCGTTCTTAGAGAACCCACCGAATGGAGCCTTGCTTTTTCTGCAGACTCCATCCTGACTTCTACTGTCGCGAACCTCTTGCCTCTTGTGATGTAAGTAATGTCTCGCCATACCGGTTGGAGACACTTTTCTATTTCTTTTTCTTGTACGAGGTCAATTTTTTTTATTCTTAACACGATATGTCTTGTATATCACTGTTCGTTTCATTATATCATCCGCTAAGCTTTCTGGGGGGATCACTTTAACTTTTGTCCCCTCCTTGGTGAGCATGTCTTTGTACTTATGTAACTCTTCCATGTTTAACTTTCTCACTTTACTGCCAGCTGCCGCTGCAAAGTTCATTTCTTCTTGCGATGTCGCGTTACTTGGTGACTCGCCCGTGGCTAGACTTGCCACCTCCATATTCCATTTTATGTTTGGTTTCTTTGGTGAACCATTCTTGTTTGCTGACTCAACATCCAGTTTTCTTGGTGTTACACTTTTGCCGGGAGCCACAATTGACTCACCGGTTGAAGTACTTGGTACACAATATATATATATATATGTATATATAAATACACACACACACATATATATATATATATATATATATATATATATATATATATATATATATATATATATATATATATATATATATATAAACAAATAGTAAATGAGTATATGCATATATACGTACAGGTATGTGCATACCGACATCCACCTGTATGTATAGGTGCATATCTGGGTACAGGACATTGCAAACAAACGTAGACGAGAACACACGAGCCACATAGAGAACATCTCCTTCATCAGCCACCCACGTTTTAACACCGGCGTTTCGACGAGCTTGGGCAGGACGCATCGCTAAAACGGCTCGTCCCATGGATCGCAGATTAAATTTGTATACGCAAATTAAATCTAGCCACGGAGGAATGTAGTGGCGGACAAAAAACAAGACAGGAAAACAAACAGAAAAGGCTTTACGGCCAGACGAGAAAAATTATGTGTGTAAGAACGCGATGAGGCACGGACCCGAGAGGGACAAAGTGGTGCGTGCGTTGCTTGGCGAAAGCCAAGGAAGGAAAGGATTATTGACCGGAAGCATGTGACCATGCCGGTGTAAAGGGAAGAGAGAGAAACAGAGGGAGGAAGTAGAAGAATAGGTGAGCAACGAGAGGAAAAGAGAAAGAGAGGAAAAACGAGGGGGAAAAAGAGATACGTAGTAGTAACAGAGGAAGAACGAGAGGGGTAAAGCGAGATACGTAGTAGTACAGAGGAAGAACGAGGGGGGAAGGAAAGAGAAAGAGATAGAGTAGCGTCAGAGGATATGAGTTACGAAAACTACTTACATTTGGAAGATGCTGCGTTCAATCATGTAAAAACAAATAGTAAATGAGTATATGCATATATACGTACAGGTATGTGCATACCGACATCCACCTGTATGTATAGGTGCATATCTGGGTACAGGACATTGCAAACAAACGTAGACGAGAACACACGAGCCACATAGAGAACATCTCCTTCATCAGCCACCCACGTTTTAACACCGGCGTTTCGACGAGCTTGGGCAGGACTGTCCACCGACTCTGGTGACAGTTCTGGTGTATTCAGGGATTCCCTAGGGTACTACATATTGGAGCAATGCGGCCACACACCATGTGAAAAAAATTAAAAAAATTTCGGCTTAACGTCGCACAGAACAATATTTTTTCAACAAGGTAACAAAACTAATTACCTCTCGCGCGGGGGAATTAACAACAAATCGCTCTCAAAAAAAAAAAAAAAAAAAGCAATAATAGTTTTTTTTCCAACAGTAATAATAACAAATAATTACAGCAAACAGCAATTAAGCTCACCTCCAAAAACACAGCCAAGTAAGTAAATTCCAAAGTAACGCAATGTTGCAATGAACAAGACTTTTGTGGAGAGAAGAATCACGGAATTTATTTCTTCCTTGTATCTATAACAACATAATAAAATTTACGCGACAAAACATGACATCTAAATTTGTCATTTGTAACATTCACTTCTTAGAATGTGTGTGAAAACACTCGGGAAAAATTAGTGCTAAATTGAATAAATTTATTCCGAACTCGAATGCTCACGTGCGAATTTGAATGTTCGAAAAGACGCTTCCTCACATTCCGACTAATTTGAATGCTCTCGACGGGCATTTTAATTTGACTGATGTAAATGCTAAATTCTTTGATCGAAGTGCGAAACTAAATGATCGAAGAACGAATTTGAATGACTAACATCATGGCGCTAATTTTTCTCCGCGACCTTGAATGACCCGATAATCAAATTGAATGACAAACGTAGGAAAATGACTGCAAAAAACCTATTGTATAAAAGACTATTAGTGAATGCCCCACGTCCCGCGCAGACGAAAGATGCTCATGTAGGGTTAACAGTAAGTGCCAGTGAATAGTCAACGCAACACAGAGGTTATAGTCTATGAAGCAGAGGTGAAGTCGTCCAACAACAACAACGGAGGAACATACGCTAATAAATGTGATGGCTTAATAATCACAGAACCTCTTAGAATCCTTGAAAGGCTCAATTTTATAACGTTAGTCAGTTATATATGGCGATTAAAAAAGGAAGAAACGCCATACAAAATCGACTGGAAACTGCTGGAACGACCTGAGCCATATCTGAATGGAAGAAAATACTGCAAACTTAAACCTGGCGTCTTTCGGCCACAGCTGATATCAGCTCATCGGAGGCAACTCTTCTTTCCCTCCTGGAAAATGCTAAAACTTTTTACCACATTTTTATTCCGGTCACAAGGCATCTATCTATCTATCTATCTATCTATCTATCTATCTATCTATCTATCTATCTATCTATCTATATGACGTTGACCACTAACGTGAACATTTAATGTGCTAGAAATAGATCACATCTTGTGTCTAAAAAGACCTAAATTGTTCTCAACATGAAATATAGATTAAATGTCCACGTTAGTGGTCAACGTCATATATAAAAATGTACTTTAATCCCCTGAGATTGCAGATACTGTTTCTGAATCTCTTTGATTCTCTAAATGTGCTAGCTTCCTGGTAATTAATCGATATTAATTAATATATGATTTTTTGCCATATTTTTAAATAATAATAATAATAATAATAATAATAATAATAATAATAATATATATATATATATGACAATTATTCGGTAGCCATGATAAAACTCCGAGTTTCGGATGTCGGGACGGAAACCCACGCCGCCATCTCTTCAGTTATCTGGCCATCGAAAAATCAGATAACTGAAGAGATGGCGGCGGCGGTGGTGGTGATGAACTGAAGTCTATTTATGATAAGAACATGAAATAAGTGATGCTGTGTGATGTTTAACAGTCGCAGACTGATCAGGTGTTTATTCCTTACATTTAGATAAACCGATTTCCAAAATACAGTTTATAACTGAACACTGCCACATTGATCTGTTTTGGTACTTATTCCACCAATTATCCAAATGAATTAGACAGTAGAATGTGACCTGTATAATCTTACATTGATCAGCTACCTTTTCCTGTCAACTAATTGATCTGATTTTGTGGACTGCAGTCTGAGAAGTCTCAGATTGATCTGGTATCTGTTCCTAACAACCAGTGCAACTGACTGGCAGGTTCAAGTCTGACTTACATACAACCAGATTGATGTATCTTTTCCTGGTAGTGAGTAGCTATTGACTCATGGACTGTGGTTCATTATTGAAAATTACCAAATTGATCTACAGCCATGCATGACAGCTATGTGTCTTGGACTGGTAGAGAGCTGAATATTTCCATATTCATCTGATACATATTCCTCACAGATATGTAGATAGACCAATGGATGGAATTAGTCAATCATCTCTTCATAATAGCAGCTAGGCTAAATGATTAGTACACTATGACTGCAGGTCAAAATTTTGCCTGATTAATCTGAAACCTATTCATTAATAATGAATGAATCAATGGACCCTCTGTGGAGACTTTGACATGCTAGAAATAGCAGTCAAATCTCTCTGAAATAGCACTATATTTCATAAAGAAGGTGGGATATACAAAACAATAAGATGCATCTGATCATATGCCTACCCTCAAACGGCAACAGCAAACCCATGAGAAACCAATTGGTGGACTGGAATCTGTGAATGAATATTAAAACGAGTATTTCATGTTGATCCTGTAGCTACTACTGACACCAAAATGAACAGAAGGTTGACTGATTTCTAAGCTGTCTCATTGCTCTAGAAGCTATTATTCTCAGGGTGAACTGTGTTCTGAGCTTCATTGAACTGGTTATTATTCCTTATACCAGGGTAAAATGAATAGCAAAATGTATTATCAGCCATTACACACGCTGGACGCTACAAGTTTGTGCACATAATATATTGGTTTTCGGGGCACATAATGCATTGGTCTTTCATTCTTTCGAGGTTGATAAAATAAGTACCAGTTGAGCACTGGGGGTTGATAAAGTCAGTACCAGTTGAGCACTAGGGTCGATAAAATAAGTACTATTTGAGCATTGGAGTCAATGTAATTGACTAAACTCCTCTCTAAAACTGCTGGCCTTGTGCCAAAATTTGAAACCAATATTGTACGAATCATAAGTTCTACTGAGAAGGAACATGAAAAATGGCTTCGTTTACTTATCGGGAAAAAATAGCAGAATACAACTTAGTGAACAACCTTAACAAGTGTTTCTGGTAGTTAGAACTAATATTCCACAGACTCACAGTGGACAAATACTTGGAATTCGGCCACTGAACGAAAAATTCAAAGCTACTTAGGATTTTTCCAACACGCAATTTATTTACGTAAATTTAGAAAATTGCTCTTGTTAATTTTTTTCTTCCCCACTCATTCCTCATTGCGCGCAAAACACTTAACCGTTGACCGATATTCTGTGTTATGAGAAAGAAAAAAAAAGAATCAACCTATTAATTTGGATACGAAAAGATTAAATGAAAACTGGCCAAATCTGCAATTTCCCCACCATCACCACCGCCACCACCACCAAGTTGATTTATTACTGTGTTTATTGATAGACTCATTGGTTGTTGAGATAGTTTGTGATAGATTATTTGGTTTTGCTGTGATCGTTTACGCCGAGGTAGATTTTACATCTGATTCTTTTGACGAAGCTATGTCCTTTCAAAATTGTATTTAAAAGAGAGAGAAAGAGAGAGAGAGAGAGAGAGAGAGAGAGAGAGAGAGAGAGAGGAAGAGAGAGAGAGAAGGAGAAAGTGAGGAAGAGAGAGAGGAGAAAGTGAGAAAGAGAGAGAGAGAGAGGGAGAGAGAGAGAGAGAAAGAGAGAGAGGAAGAGAGAGAGAGAGAGAGAGAGAGAGAGAAAGAGATTTCTCAATAAATTTAATATTTCCTATCAACCACTGACTGAAACTGTAGTGGCGTCCGGCTTAGTGGTCAGGGTGTTAGACTCACGATCATAAGATTGTGGTTTCGATCCATGGACCTGGTAATGCGTTGCGTTCTTGAGCAAAACACTTCATTTTTATGTTGCTCCAGTCAATTCGGCTGGTGAAAATGATTAATCCTGCAAATGGACCGGCGTCCAGTCCAGGAAGAAACATATTCGCCAGAGAAACCGGGACTCCTTCTCTATGGTCCTGACGAAGTAATGTAGACTAACAACTGAGTGAAACTCGGGTAAAGTCGCTTTTTGCACGTCAACCAATTACTTTGGACGCGAAAAGATGAAGTCAAAATTTCAGTTTCCTCCACCACCAAAAGCTGATATGCTTTTGTGTTGATTGACAGGAGTGTGGATTATAGGGATAGGAGGAGTTCTTCAGCAACAGTTAGACCAGTGGTTCTCAACTATTTTTTGCCTACGGACCCCTTTAGTTTCTGTTTTTACTCTAATGGACCACCATGTTAAAAAAAAATCCTATTATTGCATTTTTATGATTAAATAGTATTAGGAATTGTGGAGGCGCAATGGCCCAGTGGTTAGGGCAGCGGACTCGCGGTCGTAGGATCGCGGATTCGATTCCCAGACCAGGCGTTGTGAGTGTTTATTGAGCGTAAACACCTAAAAGCTCCACGAGGCTCCGGCAGGGTATGGTGGCGAACCCTGCTGTACTCTTTCACTACAACTTTCTCTCACTCTATCTTCCTGTTTCTGTTGTACCTGTATTTCAAAGGGCCAGCCTTGTCGCACTGTGTCACGCTGAATATCCCCCGAGAACTTCGTTAAGGGTACACATGTCTGTGGAGTGCTCAGCCACTTGCACGTTAATTTCACGAGCAGGCTGTTCCGTTGTTCGGATCAATTGGAACCCACGTCGTCGTAACCGACGGAGTACCAACCAGCCAACAGTATTAGGAATTGTATGGATCAGTGGTTAGAGCGTCGGGCTCACAGTGATTAGGTAGTGGTTTTCGATTCTTGGACTGAGATGTTTGTTGTGTTCTTGAGCAAGACACTTTATTTCACGTTGCTCCAATTCCCCGAGCTGTAGAAATGAGTAGCGACGTCACTGGTGCCAAGCTGTATCAGCCTTTGCTTTCCTCCTGGATATCATTGGTAACGTGAGGAAGGGAGGCTGGTATGCCCGGACTTGTGCCCCGGAGGGCAACTTTCTAGGTGCAATTCCATGGTCATTCATGATTGAAGCGGGGTCTTTATCCTTATTAAAACATTGTTAAGATATTTTGTGCGTTGTAGAAGTATAACTAATTTATTGCAGATAAATTTTAACAACAAAATCTTATATGGACTCCCAAGAGTCATACAGACCCCGGTTGAGAACCGCTCGGTTGGATGGAACTGACAACCGCTCTGTTTTTCCTTTTACCCTGCGCGCGTAAGCGAAAGCAGGGTATTGTAATCACTCGTCTTTGTCTGTTT